>NW_015373986.1:765656-797672 GCF_001272555.1 Dufourea novaeangliae | reverse complement strand
CGTTCCTTTAGCTTCAAACTGAATGCTTGATCAAGACGTAACTTGTCCATAGAACGTTGGAAGAGCTATTTAAAGTGAACTAAACGGGGTACGCATCGCGATATAAAGTGTCAACCGTTGCAAACAATTGAGATTTTAACAATGTTCTTGTAATTACTGGTTCCCTGGTTCCCACCTGCTAGAGAGTACTAATCTGCGTTCTTTAAACTTCCAATGTAATCCATGACGAGGAAAACTGATGCTCGTTTAGCAGTGTAAATCTGATCGAAAAATGTGTCAATCACATAACCACTAAACAAGCAACACTTTTCTTCGTCATGCATTACATTCGAAGTTTAAAGAATGTAGATTAGTACCCTATAACGGCTGATTCGTCTTGACCAAGCACTCAACTTGTAGGTGAAAGAAGGTAGATTAATCTCCAGTCAGTGGCAATAACATTAAACGACCAGAACACTGTTAAAATCGCACTTTATTTGCAACGGTTGACACTGTATCTCGTCATGCGTACCCCGGTTAGTTCACTTTGCACAGCTCTTACACCGTTATACGGACAGCTTTCGTTTAGCTGAAGCACTCAATTTGTAGCTGAAAGTACGTAGATTAATCGACTGTTATTGATAATAACAATAAACGGCCGGAACACTGTTAAAATCGCATTTAATCGCAGAGTACCACTATTTTTTTGACCGGTGGCGCCACCCGTGGCAATTCGCTCAAACTGCTAGCGAAATCATACCGACAGGTGAGTGAACATTTCTAGTGACGGAAAAATGCGAATATCTCAGTAATTGAGCGGTCAAAGTTAAGGTTGCTAGTCTTAAATTATTCCTCACGATTCAATGCGTCGACCGAAAGCAGCAGAACACCATAATTAGACAAATTATTTCTACCAGTGTAGATATGTACATTTGTAGTTTTGACAGAAATAATTCTTCCGTTTATGGGGTTCTGAGGTATTGGTAGATGCACGGGATCGTGAGGAGTAATTTGAGACTAACTGCATTTATTTTAAGCGCTTAATTACTAAGATATTCGCACTTTTCTATCATTAGGAATTTTCACTCACCTGTCGGTATGATTTTGCTAACAGTTTGAGCGAATTGCCACGGGTGGCGCCATCGTTCAAAAAAATAGTGGTACTCCGTGATTAAATGCGATTTTAACAGTGTTCTGGTCGTTTATTGTTATTACCAATGACAGGGGATTAATCTACGATCTTTAAGCTACATGACGAGTACTTGGTCAAGACAAATGCTGTCCATATAACGCCGTCAGACCTGTCCAAATATGAAGTAAACGTTGTGTGCTTGATGGAGTCCAGTGACCCTTCCAATCAAACTCAGCTTCCGCTAGAGGAAAAAGTGACGTAGAAGAAGGACCTTCTACCGCTCGGTAAATTTATTTCAAGTATTGAAATAAATGTTACATTGAATGATCATTTGGTATAAATTTCTATAATTCCCAATACCAAGTGGTAAGAAGCCGTTTCCCTACGCCACTTTTTTCCCTAGTGGAAGCAGAGTTTGCTCGTGGGTGTCTAGTGTACTCTTTATTCATTGATCCGAACGAATCAGGGTCCAGGGAACGAAGGCTAGAATGTGATTGCATATGTTCATTCTTAGAATTAAAATTTCTTCGATATCGTACACGTTTTTTTTTTTTATTTTTTTCACTACCGTTCGCTAGTTACAATGCATTCGTGGTACCGGTTTCATAATGAAAATGGGATTGTTACAGATGATGAGAGCTGCCGGAAAGTGTCATTTGCGCAACTGGTAGGATTCCCAAGGCGGCTGGAGAGAATCGTGTAAACAGAAACTGGAGACTCTCTTGAGAGTTGTTTTCCGTGAAAATTCCGAAGGGTCGCGGTTTGAATGACTTTCGAGGAAGATGATAGAGAACTTCTGCACGATATTATCCGGGAAACAAACTAGAATACGAAGTCTCGAAAGAGGTTGTTTCTTGTTGACAATGTACGACTTCATACGTGCACAAATGAATAATCATTGAAAACATTGTCACAGAAGATTTTGCGGGGTAAACGACCGATCTGGAATGGATTATTCGGTTATGGTCGATCAGGCTGTGAAACAGTTTTATGCCGAAGGGAACAATGAGGTGCATTTGTGGCTTCTACGGGTGCAGGCTTCTCCAGAAGCTTGGACCTTTGTCTGGGAGCTTCTCGATCCATCCAAGGTATACACGTTCTTTTACTAATTTCTGTTAGCTATTCTCTTCTAATCAATGACTTTCCTTGATTATTCTTACAGTCGTGGGAGGTGCAATTTTTTGCAGCTAGCACACTACACTCAAAGATTTCTAAACATTGGAACGAAGTGCCTAAGAACGAATATCCTGCTCTGCAGGAGCGTTTGCTCAATACCATAAAGCAACCAAACATACCAAAGTTTGTTCTGTCGAAGCTTTGCCAGGCAGTAATGTTTCACATTCCCTTATATCAGTCCGATTACAGAAACCGTACCGGTGTACACAGTAGTATTAAAAAATTTCTTGGTTTTAGTTAGCCGGATTCCTGGCAAATGTCAGTGCTATGGAAACCGAGGAACCAAATAAGAATGTCGTAGACGAACTCATGAGCATGCTCCCCTCCGATTCTCTTCCTATGTTGGAATTGCTTTTGAGGACACTTTCTTTGTTACCGGTCGAGGTAAGGTGTACGTCACGCTTGTACGTATCAATGTACTGTATTCTATTAACGTGCCGTGACGAAATTTGATCAGTTCGCAAGAAGATACGAAGGGAAACGAATCAAATTGCATGAACATTTAGTGAACGGTTGGTGCAAAACGGCCTGGCTTCTGCAACAAGTTTTCTCCATGTGCAACCCGAACACCCCTGGTACTGACAACGCGTTGCATCTGTTGGCAATAGACTGTGCATTGTTCTGGCTGCAAGTCGGTCAACTGCCTTTAGACGCGACAGGGCAGATATATCATCATTTGTTAATCGCTGCGGCCTACTATGCGCCAAGCAGGTACACCTGTTTACAAGATTTCATTTAACATTTCATTCAACATTTATCAGACACACATTACACGGTCGTTTCGTTCTTTAATGAAGGGACAACGCGGAAGAAGAGCATTCCAAAGGTTGGGAGGCGGTTCACGAATGCTTGAACATGATAGTAACCCGTTGTGAGCTTAGAAACAGGCCACTGACATTATGGGATTGGACGAGAAGCCTGGTGAGCTTGGCCAGACAGTACAATGGAAAGTATTTCTGTGAAATCCTGACCGCCATCGGAGAGGCGCACAGCCGTAATTTTTTACTGGCTCTGGTGGAGGAAGGAAACGAGTCACAGAGATGGACGGCAGAGGGTTTAATCGAATTATTGTTGGAATGTTCGGAACAAGAGGGACGCTACCCGACAGACGAGACTCGCAGTTGTATTCCGTTTGGATTTTGGTACGCGTTACAGGATGATATCGGCACACTTGACCAGCCGTACGAGAGTCACGCTTTGGTCGCTCTGAAACCAATTTACGCAAGACTGGCGCAAGCATTGTTGCGAAAATCCACGCTCCCATTGTCCCCTAACGAAGCTGGGGACGCTGACGAACGAGAACTCTTCAGGTGTTATAGACAGGATGTCGCGGACACGTTGGATTATTGTTACAGAGTATTGAGGCAAGACCTGCTGGTACTTCTCGGACAGCGATTGAGTCAATCGTTGCACGGATCAGAGAAATGGACGGAAGTCGAGTCAACGTTGCACGCTTTCGAAGCTATAGCGGACAGCGTCGATATAGAAGAATCGCATTACATTCCTGCACTAATGGATTTAGTTTTAACTCATATCCCATACGATCTCTATCCCGGACAGGTACAACAAAATTCTCTTATACACCCACGAGCAAACTCGACTTCCGTTAGGGGAAAAAGTAGCGTAAGAAAAGGACTCTTTACCACTTGACAAAACTTATTTCAAGTACTAAAATAAATGTTAAACCGAGCGTTAATTTGACATAAATTTCAGTAATTCCCGATACCAAATGGTAAGAGGCCCTGCGCTAATTTGTCCCCTAAAGAAAGCCGAGTTTGCATGTCAGTGTACTAGAGACGACGCATAAGTCCACAACAGATTACACGAATGTATGGCCGTTCAAGAGTTTTTATCGATGGGTTTGTTCGACACTTGCAGGTGCTAGCCTGCGTCTGCTCGACAGTGGGAAGGTACGCCGAGTGGATAGGCGTTCATCCGGATCCCTGGCTGGAGAAAGTATTACGAGTGGTCACCCTAGGCTTGACCAGAGGCTCGGTCACAGCGCCGCTTGCCAGCATGGCCCTGAAGGATCTGGCAAGGGAATGTGGACAACACCTGACACCTTTCGCCCCGTCTATCCTCACCACCATTGAGCAAACACTGCCAACGATTACACCGGGATGCGGGGAAGGCTTGCGACTGATGTACGCGGCTGGGAAATTATTGAACACCTTGTCCACCGTGGACGAACAATTGGTCCACCTGGACGCCACGTTAGGCATGTGTATCGTAAAGATCAGGGAGTTATTGGAGCAACCGTTGTTCGTAGCCCGCGTCGCGGTGACGAACCAATTGAAAATGGCCACGATGTTCTTCTCCACGTTGGAGGAATCGATAGGGAAAGCCGTGCTGGACGGGCTGCTACCGATATTCAATCAGATCATTCGTCATCCTGAATGGAGCCAGGATAACTCCACCCTGGAGGAGATGTACGTTTGCGCGCAGAAGTCTTTGTCGTCGTTGTCACGACCGGAAGTGGACGCTCGGCCGCTTCTTCCGATTTTAGCGACCTCCTACAAGAACTGGCCTCATCCAGCCGCGTTGGATCTTCTTCGACAGCTGGTATTGTTATTCGGACGGGATCCCGAGAACGTGATTGGTCCAATATTCGCGGACCTGAGTTCTGTTACTTTAAGTGGTGTCAGAGCTTGCAGATCGGTACGCGGTAATCTGTCCGATTGGGCGGAATTGATGGAAGCCTATTTGGGGCTGTTGGCACAGATCTGCAAGAAGAACTATAGGCTAATATTGCAAGTACCGGACCAAATTCCGGAAATGTTACAGTGTGGTATGATTTAATTTGAATGTAATATATATCGATATACGTTGTCCAGAAGCTTTTATTCGAGTGATAAACTTTCGTAGGGATCGAGTGTCTGACGTTGCCGGAAACGGGAACTGTTAAAGCAGCCGGATGTTTTCTGACTCATGCTATTATGCAGAGCCCACATTTACAAACGTTCATTCAACCGATCGGCCAGGAACTCGTTTCAGTAATCCTGCATTGCGTGGGTGAGTATATTTTTTTTTTTTTGAAAATAGTTTGTAAGTTATGTTGTTCTGTCACAGGAGATATTTTGTGATTGTTTCGCGTGGGAATAGGTGGGAAGGTACCACGGAGCAGTTTAGACCCTCATGCGGAAGTCCTGTTGGCATTGAATAAAGAATGCGTGCAATGGTTGGGTCATTGGCTACGTGGCGCGTTCGAGAAACACTCGGCTCTGTTTACGGTCCCTCAAGTACAAAAGGTTAATTTCGTGTCTCTCGTGCAGAAAGAGAGAACGAGCAAGCAACGAATGAGCGGTATTCTGAAGGAGTTCAGTCTGCAGAATTTAGTAACAAAACAGAACGCCAGTTGTGTCAACGAGAGTACTCGATCATGAAACCTAACCTAAATAAAACGCAGCGCGTACACTGTAAAATACGGTTTGATCGCGAATTAAGAATTAACCAGGGTAATGTTTATGTTTCTTTTTATAATGCATGATTTTAAATAAAGACTGATGATGGACGACGACGACGAATAAACAAAGGAAAAAATATGTGTGTGTATGTGTGTGTATATATGTGCGCGTATGTCACGTAATGCATCTTTCTTTATTCATTCTTACTGATCAGTGCGTTTTAAAAATTTACAAAACACAATTGCGTGCAATCTTCCTTTTCTCTCTCTCTCTCTCTCTCTCTCTCTCTCTCTCTCTCTCTCTCTCTCATTTTTGTACATAAGTCACATGTGTCGTACGTGTTTCTTCTTGTAAATGAAAAAAATGTAATCTTATAAATCTTAAATAAAAGTAGTCGAAAGGTCAACGAAATACAAATCTCGCACGGAAAATAGATCAGTGATCGTGCATAACTGGTTGATTATACATAAAATATTTTCTTTTATTTTTTGAAAACTAAACTAAATGATCACATTTCACCGCTGTCTTCGAACAGCGCACTAAGCTACGTCCGATATCAAGTTCCTTTGTGTTTTCTATAATATTCAATACTGTTCTCCACGGACGAACTCAAATCATTACGTTTAAAAATCAATTCATGCTGCTTGTTCTTATGTACCACAGGTGATCAGCTTTATAACGAAAGTATAGTTTGATACCGTTTTATACAGTAGAGCGATTCAGTATCTTTAAAAAAAAAAAGATGAATCGAAAACAATGCTACTTACAAACTGAGTATTATGTACATGTTACTTCAGTTTTATTTATATTCTTCAGAACTTTATTGCGTGTAACTCACATACACGCAGTATATCAGTGTCTCTTCAGCATGATTGGAATCTTTAATTACAAAATATAGAAAAAAAAGAATTATGATACATATATATATATATATATACATATGTATTAGGGTGGTCCTTAACAATGAGTAACAAAACAAATTTTGTCGAATTTTTTCAACTTCACCCCCTCCATCTGAATAGTTTCAGTCAATATGTAAAAGCTCGACTCAATCGGATTACGTAAAAAGAATGTCCCAGGAGCCCTAAAATTTTACTATACTTTTACAAAATACACGTTTTGATCTCTGTCCAGTGAACGCTGGACACAGACATTATGACGCGACTACTGTTATTGTGAAACAAAAACGGAAATTAAATGGACGAGAATGTAATAAACAAAAGGAACAAAACAAGATAGCTAGACAATCTGGAGTTGTTACTCTACACAGGACCGCGTTTATGGGATTTAATATGTAAAACTTTTTTATAGGTTAGGACCATATCAGGGAATGACATCGAAAAAATTCGAAGGTCGAGAAACAAGGGGACCACCCCAATATGTATAAATCAATGTTTCGCGGCATCTTCATCCTATCGTGATACAGAAAATTCTTTTTCATATCGAATCTTTCCCCTAATTCGTTTCCTCTGCCTGAGACGGTATACCGAATTTCGCTGCGACTCGCGATTTTTTCGGCTTTCCTACATTTTGCATGTTTTGTACTTGACGATGGGAACTGCTCTGATTTGATTTTTGTTTTTCAGTAACAACCATCGTTGGTTCGACTTTCTGAAACGGAATAGAAGTATCGATGTAAAGTTTCACGATGGCGGGGTATTCAAATATTCTTTGAGAACTTTTCTTAGTTACCTGAACAGGCAATTCCTTTTTCTTGTGTTGAACCATCGATTGTGGATTGTCTTTGGCACTTTGATTTGCTTGTTTAGAGACTCCACCGTCCTTGGCAATCATATTTCTGCTCTTCTTTTGTGCCTGTAGGGGGACAAAAGACGTGGGGTTCTTCACCTCAGACTTTGGTTCATTTTGGGCCGGTTTAGATTGAGGATGATGCCTGTATTGATTGGGCATCTGCTGGTATCCAACGTTCGGTTGTACCTTTGGGACAGATTGCGGGAAATGTTGAGGAGGCGGGAGTTTTGGGTGGTAGAATGGCATGTTGGGTGGTTTTTTCTGCCACCAAGTGATATCCTGTTGACTGGAGTACCAACACAACGGAGGTGGCAGTAGTACTTTCAAATTCGGTATCACATTAGCCAAATTTAACGTCTGTATAGAAAGGAATGTATAAATATCTGTAAGAAATCGAAGATATGACGGAACACCGAGAACGTAACTTCTAATTACCATGTAAACTTTTTTCGCTGCGTTTCCTGCAGCCTGTTCGTGAGTTGCAGATGGCTCACTAACAAATTTCCTTTTATCCGGCAGAACAATGTGTGCTCGAATTAAATTAGTCTCTCTGTCGGTGAAGTAGCTGTATATAGGCATCCCAATTCCACTTAGCTGATAGTAATGCAATAATTGTGAACAGTACCAATTCGCTTTCTTCTCGTCCTCCACTTTCTCGTTTTGTCGAGCATGCTGTAACAAAACCAACCTCTTGTCAAAATCAGGTTTCTCATAGGACTTTAACAAAGTACCCTCACAAGCAAACTCTGCTTCCACTAGAATAAAAAGTGATATAGGCGAATGATCTCCTACCATTTAGTTTTGGATGTTACTGAAATTTATGCCAAATTACCATTCGGTTTAGCATTTATTTCAGTGCTTGAAATAAATTTATCAAGTTCCGCTCTTTTCCCCTGGCGGAAGCCGAGTTTGCTCGCAAGGGTACAAGTCATATTTCCTTTCGATATTCACGTCAAATAATTGTTGCACCAAAGGGGGTGTATCCAATACTTTATTCTTCTTCGGGGAAACCGTATTACTGGAGGGGATTTTCGGTGGAGCGGACGGTTGCGTAGTGGTCCCTTGCGGGTTCTCGTCAGAAATTTTCAAAACAGCCTTAAGGAATGCACTTGGATCTTGTGGCTGGTGGACATATCGACCAGAAATTATTTATCGAACGGTAAGAAAATTAGAGGAATGTTAACAACTGTTACTTACTGAACTCTCGGGGAAACTTTTATTCATCTGTTGTTTCACCTTTAAACCCATCGGCGCCTGTACCACAATCTTCGCTGGTGCAGACGGTTTCTAACAAAGCAAAATAATCTTTAAGATCTTCTATACAACCATCGAACAAATATACAGGGTGTCCCGAAATAACTTCGACTCCCAGAAATGAGGGGGGTTCCTGGGATGATTTGAAGCAACTGTTTCCTCAGTAAAAATGTTATCCGAGGCTTTGTTAACGAGATATTAACGAAAAACCCTGACCAATCAAATTCGGCTTCCACTAGGGGATTAGGGAAAGGGCCTCCTACCACTTGGTATTTGGAATTACTGAAATGTATGCCAAATTAACATTTGAGTTAACATTTATTTCACTACCAGGAATAAATTTACCAAGTGGTAGAAGACTTTTCTTCTACGCCGCTTTTTCCCCTAGTGGAAACCAAGTTTACTCGTGGGAGTACCGAGCAGAAATCGGGACGTGATTAGAAATATAAATATTACTACCGTCGAACTGACCTGTGGCTTGTGCAACTCAGTCCACAACGCTTGGAACTCTAGCATCGGCTTCGCCGTTGTCGATTGCGTTTTCGGCGCGTTCTCCGACAACGGTGCATTTTGCTGGGCATTCTTGATCATTCCGTAGCCCTCTAGATCATTCACAGTCGCGTTCTGAACCTCGCATTGCTTCCATTTGTAAGCATTCACCGGCGGTGCTAGACGTATCTCCTGTTCCGTGTCGTTTTTCTTCTGAATGAATCGGATCTTCGGCGACGTTTCTCGCTCCGGGCCTGGTAACTGGCTCTTCATCCTGTACGACGCGAAAGCGCTTGAGTTTGCGCGCGACTGAGCCGTCTGATTGGACGCGGATCGCCAGGACAGTATGGATTCTGCGTTCCCGTCCACGTTTCTTGACCTATCGCGTTCTACCCTCTCGCCGTGGCTGATATTTATGAAATCAATCGGCGACAGTCGGTAACCGCGAAACCCTTCGCATCCGTTCACAACCAGCCCGCCTGGAAATAATTGAAAAATTCGTAATCGACATGTTTTCCACCGGCAGATTTCAAATTCGACTCGATTTCCAATTTACCTGGAAAGGTTCTATCGAACACAACGTCGTACATGGTGTCCAAAAAATTCTCCGCTTTCTGAATGCCCACCACAGTGCCCTTATACCCTAAAGGAACTGTAAAATTGTCTCTGGTGCAGCAGACTCGGTCCAATAAATAGGTCTGCGCCTTCGAATCCGGTGGCGCGTTACACATATGCAAACCAGGCTTAAACAGCAGGTAAGGCTTCACTTGCATGGCCACTAGTTTCTCGTTGTTAGCCTGGATCTTCGAATATTCGTCAATTTCCTCCTCCAGTTTTTTTACCAGACTGGGGTCCAGCGCCTCTGCGCCGCATGGACGACTCTCCAGACCTTGAAGTTGTTCTTTCAACCACTCCATTGTACTGGTCAAACCTCCGGATCTGAAACGTTTCAGAAATAGATTTATAAATATATATTTATTCATAATATATATGTATACTTTTTAATTAAAATCATCTCTACCCCTTGTCGAACAACTCTTCTTCCGTAATAATGTTCGCCACGTTCACCGCAAGTCGTTCAAACAACTCTGGAGACCTGGCCATGTAACTGCGCAATACTTCTACAGCTTTGTAGCTGTACAACCACTGGTTATTCTCCCTCCGAGTATAACCGACTATCTACAAAGATATACACTGTCAAATGCACTCTTGATAATCACTAGACTGCGGATTACATGCATTTACAGCGAAATATAGAAAATGGTAAAGTTAACATCAGATCTAATACATTTTCTGTCTTATTCTTGTCGTAATAAAATCCTTAATACGTTGACTGCCACAGTGAAAAAGGTCGTTCGTAACCAGACACACTTTATTTCCTTTTTTAAGTCATAAATAGTCGAAAGTGTATGCGTTTAGTCAATAGAGATAGGTTGTCTTGTTTTAAATTATACTGTGATATTAATTTTACAGAAAAGTATTGTAATGGTATTTAAATAATCCAGTCTCTTTGCAATGTTTCCAATACGAGTTATCTCTCGTAGTTGGCAGTCAACGTGTTAAGAAACGAAAGAAAATCCAATTCTTCACATCTGTCTTTACAAATCACTTTGAAAAATGTTACTTTGTATAAACTCCCGCAGTCTAATAATGACATATGAATATCCAACGACCGCTGGTGGACCCTTACTTCTTCGTTCTTCTTATTGAACTTCAAATTCAAGCCGATGTTACATTTTATGTCCTCGTGACCGAATTCGCTCGGAACGGACGGCCTCACGTAAATTGTCCCCGTGACCCTGCTCAACAGGTGGTTACTTATACCTAATATCTGCGCGACAATGCTTCCTTGCATGTATTGAGTTTTAACCTCTTGGTGAAGCTGTTTTATCCCCTCCAACGACGGTTCTGCGCTCACGTGCACAGACACTCTGATTCTCCCTGATTTCTTGAAGATCTCCGATTCGATCACCTGTGGAAAGAATCGTTTAATAAATTCACCAGTTCAAAAGAATGACAATTCCGAGTAACGTACTTTGCCCATCGCGCCATAATGAGGATGTCCCAACATAAAGCATACGGATTCCGGCACGAAAATCTCCTCGACAGTCTTGTACGTTGCTGCGCTGAAGCAATGGGTAGCAATGTCCTTGACAATCATTTGATACGCATACGTGATTTGCGAGTCGGACCATTGCTTTTCAAAATACAGCTTCCCGTGACTGCCGAAGATGTATTTGCTTCCTATCAGCGGTCGTGCGTCGACTAAAATCTTCGTGTCACCGATGTCCACGCCCATTGTACCTTTGTACCTGCAAATTGTAATAAAATTCATTGAACGATCCGTTATAAAATTCAACGAACGACCACGAAGAACTTACACCGCGGCGATAGTCTTCTTTTGCAGATACCGTTGCGCGAAAGACGGACCCTTCAGTTCCTCCGTTCTTATATTCTCGGGGGAATAATTCGTTTCCGGATTGATCAACGTTAACTTCTTACTAAACGTCGACACGCCTACCACCTGGGCCTCTGTCAAATGGGGCCAACCGACGAACACCGTTTTACCGATCAATTCCTCTGCCACGGTCGTTAAATCCTCTTCGGGCTGCGGTCGTAGATGCAGAATCATGTTATCCCTGAAGGAGGGCTTCTCGAACACTTTCACCTGGGCAGAATGGTACGAGATGGATAAAATATTCACGAAGCCAGGCTCTGTGACAAATCGACAGAGCTTACTTTGGCCTTCTCCAGAGTCCAAGTATGCTCGATATACCGAAGAGTAGGGAAGCCAGGACAATATACGTCTAATTTCACGCCAGGGCATAGACCTCTGACTAACTTTTCCCGTGGCACGATAATGTCTTGATAATTAATAAATTGTACGGTCGCGTGGCTGACAATGTCAGGAAAATATTCTGGCGCTTTCTGGACCCCCATTTCGTCCTCCGTGTACGAATACAAACACATCGGTCCGTGCTGATTTCGTTCCCGTTCCTCCGGTGTCAGTTTCGGATAGTAAGGTGCCATAGCTGTAACGTTTGACGTTGTTTATCGATTCTCTTTGGGGAAACAATAGTGTGTACGTAATTATTTCATCACTCACCGTCCAGTAATCGTTTCTCGTCGATGAATGGAAGAAGTACGACGGCCTCCCATTCTTGCTGTTTACCGTTTAGATCTGTTTTAAAGTCGATTGGATAATAATCGATTATAGGGGAATCCTCGTCCGTCAGTAATGTATGGAATGCCGGCGGTAATAAATCTTTACTGTAGGGAGACAGAACAGCTAACAATTGCTGAAACGGTTGAAACGGCTCCCCGAATTCGAACTCTAGTTTCAAATCTTTGAAGTCCTTTATGTCCGATATGTATGGCGCATAGTGGTGCGGGTAATACCACGACCAGCTACAACATCCGTTGTAGTAATAATTCAAGTTCCATTGTATGGCTCTGACGTAGCCCTCAGCTTGAGTGCGCAGAAAGTCTCTGGAATGATTTTCAACGATGTATAGAGACTTTTTTGACTTTGTTATGGTGTTTCTCTTTAACTGAATATTAATTCACTTACTCGTCTATATTTTCGTAGTCTAATTTGTTCATATAATAATCCCTTTTATGTTGGATGAATTCCAAATTATGCATTTCGCTATCCGAATCATCGCCGTCATATTCGTCTTCGTCGAACATCCCTAGTGACTATATGAAAAGAAGTGCGTTAAACGTAAACAGTAGACAAGCATTTGAGTACATCGAAGTAAATACCATATCAGCAGAAGCTCTAAGTAACGTATCGAACTCTTTGTCTTGTACTCTTTTCGGGGAAGAAGGAACCTCTTCACTGTTGTCTATTTTTTTACAAATCGGTCTGTCAGACTCTGCGACGCGTCTTCCTGTTTTCGATTCCAGGTACTTCAGAACCGCCGAATACTCAGCGAACTGTATAAAGTCAAAACGACTGAGCCTCTCCATAAATTTCTCGAATCTGTCCAACCTTAAAGTTCCCGTTTCATTTATGTATCCTGAAACAGGTGATATTTTTCTAGCCACCCTTCTGAAACTATTATTTTACACACTGTGTTCCTTGTTATAGACACTTACCGTCTAAAGTTGGCAGTACATCGATGTACACTTGGGTCAATATGCATATTGCTCCCTGGTAAATATGTAAATTAGGTAGATGCGGAATGAAATCGTTCCCTATTAGGAAACTCATTAAAATCCAATCGTCGATAATCTTTTCAATGTCATAAGGGAACGATAATTTCTCCTTCAACGGAGAAAACTCGTGATCTATATATTCTCTTAACAGAGATAAATGGAAGAGACAGAACTTTGTCTCTTCGGGTGTCTGAATTTTCGTTTGTTTCTTACCAAACTTCACTTCTTCTCTTAACAATGTAAAATGCACTTCATGAGTGCACATACCTAATGTTATTAAATCTGCATCTAGACCATACAAACAATGTCTAGTGTCTGGATTATAGTCTGGTTGAGACTTCATGTAACGAATATAGTCCATTATCTTGTGTTCTCCTTCTCCAGGAACCTGAAAGAATATTTTCTGTGCTCGTATATATATTCTATACTCATCCCATCTATATTTTTGTAAGACCTATCTCTGTACCTGAGATCCGCTCAATATAACTTTGCACTTTTGCCAAAGTTTATCCGTTGAAATCTTATGTGTAATAAAATACTTTAACTGGTCATTCAACTTGTACATAAATTCTGTTCCTGGGGTTATACAATTGGAGTCAAATTTCTTCCCTTCAGGGATCAGAATACCACTTGCCTTCGCCGCGGCTTCGTGCATCTGTGCATCTTTTGCAGCTCTGAAACGTCTGCTTCTTTGCTGATTAATTTTCGCACGAGGTGCAACACCATCGATCGCTACAAAAAACAACTTCTGTGGTTGAATCATACGAAATAATATCTCTATATAATGGAATATATTTTTAAATATAGTCTCTTCGGATATACGAAATGTGGTATCGCTGTCGTTGGGATGGGAGCATCCGTGTATGATACCATTCACATCTAAATATAAATTATCAAATTCTGGTATCTGCAAACAATGATGTAATCATTATTACATTTGAAGCGATCAAAAAAAAAATTACAGAGAGTTGTTTAGACATATTTAATTATGATGTTATTATTACGTATTTTTACAAGAAACGATGTAATGCAACGAGAAAATGCGTGTGAAAACATGCAATGAACGTAACACGAAAAAAAAATCTCGAAGATTCACAAAGAATTCTCTGCAGAGGAGAAAAACCTGTAGGGCGAATAATGTTTATTGTTTTCTTTTTTCTGTCAATCACCTGATAGTCCTTTAACGTTTCGGTGATACAAGGATATCTTTCGCTTATGTATCGAAAGAATTTGGCTATACCCATTTTATTGCCGAAGTCTTTTTCTCAGTAACTCGAAGCTTCCGTGCGGTTCGCACCGTAAATCCAACACTTAGAATTTCTTGTCGATCGACTTTTTACAAAAACTAAAAACTGCAACCGTAAGTTTACTTTATCAACTTCACATTCAGAGATAATAAGATTCACAGAGTCGGGAAACTCAAGCGAATATCCTGCAAGTGTACAATGTAGCGCTTCGATTGGTAACTGATCGTAAGTTACAATTTTCCCTAAAGCGAAAGACACAGTGAGGTAGCATAATAATTCCTTTCAATCCTAAAACATAACGAAAAACGAATGTATGCATCGGAATTAATGTTTTTCCTGGTATGTATTGCTTTGGGAATACCTAAAAAGAAATCATTTTCAAATGCATACACTCTGTCGATCACGTTAAACCTTTTTTAAAAATCAATTCTTTTTCATTCATTATCACGAATACAATTCCTGCTTTCTTATCATTGTTTTCCAAAAAGTGAAATGCAAATGAATATTCATTGTTGTAATAATGTTTAATTAAATATTGCATTAAACAACTATACATAATAAGCTCTGTTGATACTCGACCCCTTGCACGTCGAACGTTAGAACAGTTTTCAGATTTCTCGATTGTTTATTAGAATATGAAAAGTTATAAGAGAATATTGTTTCCTTTATCGCGTGGAAAAGGGGTCTTAAATTTCCGCCACAAAATGCAATTTGTACGCTTCCGGTCGAATAGTAGCATTTTCGAAATTACTATAGAATCGATAAAGAAGTTCAAAATGGAAGCCAGTCATAAACAGCTTATGCTTATGTATTTATCTTCCTAATAATCATTCGTCTCAACTATTTCCAATTCAGAAAAAATCACCCTGGAACTTCGTCCAGGTACTGTCGAAATTCCGTTTGAATTTCAACTTCGTCAACGCACCAAATGCATTCTTCTTTTCCCACAAAATATATCGTTGTCTACTTATCTTCCGTTACAGAGAACTTAACCTCAGCCTGAATGCGAGTAATGTTGATAGGGGCCTTTATTTTCATTTTTTACACGGGCAAATATAGTCGTATGACAGTGCTTCCAATAATTATAATGTGAAAGACATTTGTTCAGTACTAGAAACACAATTATTGTTGTGCATTGTCCTAGTTGCAGATGATCAATGTTGGAAGGATGGTATTGTCGTTCAATCGCAAACAACAATGCAGATGCAGAAGACGATGACGAGGACAGCCCTGAAGAAGAAGTGCCTAATTACAAGGATCAATATCGGAATCTAAAGAGGAAGTTAAAATTTCTAATTTATGTACGTGCGTTCAGAATTATTAATTGAACGTATTTCATCTTTTTTGATTATTGTTTTCATTTGATTGTTCGAATGATTAATTTAGGAAAATGAATGTTTCCAAGAAGCTTTACGATCTACGCAAAGAAAGCTGCTTAAAGTGAATAGGGACAAAAGTTTTTTATTGGATCGTTTATTGCAATATGAAAAAGTGGATGCTTCATTCAGTGAAAGTGATGAAACGGAGTCGTCCGACGAAGAAGTCACTCGTTTCGATACTTCAAAAAGGTACACCCGAGAAAGTTTACTCTCTTCTCGATGAACTTTGTATTGACAAGGTCTGTATTTTTTTTAAGGAAAAAGATAGAGATGGCTATCAGTAATCATACTCCACACCACATACCAACAGTAAAACCTTTCAACACCAGTAAAAAGAAAAAACCTACTGCAAAAGTGACAAAATTGAACAGTACACCTATAGTAAGTTATCGTTAATTTTTACGAATGTAAATTTATGGACCAATTTACAGGAACTAAAATCAAATAGAGACTTATTTATTTGATTAAGAATTTTATTAAACATTTCACTGTGGTGAACTTTCAGCGAATGTGTACATTATCAATTTTCTATTACTAGTGACAGTTCTATGAAACATCTGCACTCTTTCAGGTACAATCGTCTAATAATATAGTACCAATGTCTTTAATGTCGGATGGTCATATGACGCCTGAGGAAGTAGAAAGACATCTAGAGTCTCGTCAGACTTACTTGGAGCTTGTACCGGAAAAAGCACCACCTACAGTCCCAACAGAGATGTTCAGCAATGATCCCTCCTTGGATAGGTGAATAATCCTGTTGTTTATAATCACAATACAGATTCCAGGAAACTCGACAGTAACGGTATTTTATTTCTAGCGAGTCGAACGAAATCGGTGAATTAGAAACATCTCCCAGCAATATGGGCGAAGATTGTCTCAGCGTGGACATGATGGCTGAGTGACAAACCTTCGTTTATAGCTTAGTAATTAATTACAAATTACACGTGATTACGTGTTACGTTATTACTACCTTATTCGGCTAACTTATCTGTATTCTTCGTAACATAATACAAATTTTTATACATGTAAAAAGTTATCCCGAACATCTTTGTTTCTCTAATCGATTTTTTTTTCTCGTCAATGACAATCTGATGCTCCGGTGCATTTATAACGGTTAATTTCTGCACGAAAAATAATCAACGATAAGTTCCTTTTGGGCTACTTATCTATTGTTAGCCACAATGCCCTTGTTACAATACAGTATCGTCTGGTTTTATTGGTGGCAAAAGGCAAGTACAGTGAGAATTATATTAGATCCAAAAAAAAGATAGAACTCGAATAAACTACAAATCTAATATATCACAAGTTTAACGGTTACTGAACACTTTTTCCGCCGTAACGACGGACAATTTCGTTAGGATGCTCTTCTTTTTATTGAGATCTTCCCTCGACTCAGCTGGGATATGTATATCCGTACTTTACTCCCGTCCGAGACTTTCTTCACCCAAATCTATCGACAACGGAAATTATTATTGGAATTAGCACAATAAAGAAAACAACAAATAATTCCGTTCAACTAAAAATGATTATTTACTTACAGCCTCGGTTCCGATCGCAGAAATATTAGCCGCGAATCTTGTCAAGTCTTTTCCTTCCACATACACAGGTTGTCCACGATGGAACCTGTAATTATTCGACATTAATTTAAGATTCTTTGAACTTTTCATTGAAATGAAGTTGAAATTACCATCGCCTTTCGTGTAGAAGTTTTCCATCTTCTATCCTAGTCTCCACTAGGGGTGTCTCGGAAGTTGGAGAAATATGTTGCGAGGGCATGTTCACTGTATTATAATGCGGAATCACTGCTGAAATTTAAGAATGTGCCGTTAATCTATGGCACGTTGCTCTGAAATTTCCTATCAGTACCTGGTTTTCGAACAGTAGTCAGTACTTTACCACGGCTAATAGCTTTCAAATCGCTCTCGATCTCTTTCTCGTCTAAAAGGTAGTTCAATTGTGCAGGAGGAGGTTTTCTTCGTTTCTCTACTTTTTCGGGGACAGGGTCGTTGGGTCGTCTCCTCAACTTTCTTGTCATTACAGGCTTCACCTAAGAACAATTAAGTGAGTATATATATACTTTAAGAATGGAATTACATTTTCTACTGTTATTTGTACCTCCATCGAGTCTCCTGTAAGCTCCATAGTGTGTAGGTCAGACTGTATCATTTTCCTTTTCTCCTCCATATCGCTCAGCAAGTTTGCCTTCAGGTCTACCTTTTTCTCTTCGAATTCCTTAACCGCTGCTTTCTTCTCCAATATGTAATCTCTTTCTACCCATTCAGTCAGATAATCTCGATAAATAATATTCAACCTCAGTCTGGAAACATTCCAGTTTAGTCAGGAAATATTGTACAATTACACTATAACGTTAAAAGATTATCAAACCTTTCTTTATATTGTGCCTCCAAGCGTTTTAACTTGCGATTATATTCCGGATGAGTACCATCTTTCAGTTGCTGTAATTGTTTTTTCAAGCTGGCTAACTTGTCCTGGTAGACTCTGAAAGATCGTATTGTTAAATCGCTGGAATAAAAGCTTACATCGCTCAATTTATTTAACTTACTGCTCCTTTATCTCTGTGTATTCTTCGGATTTGCCTAGGTCAGTCTCGCTTGCCTCCTCAGTGTCTAAAAACATTGAGTGATTTATGAAAAATTTGAGTGAAATAGAAATTCGTTTCCCTTAATAAATGCATAAAACCCGTAGTCCAACGATTACTACCTTCGTCACTCTCATCTTGCTCATCAGCTTCTCGATCATCCTCCAGGTACTCTTCGTTATCCTCATCGATGTCGTAATCGTCCTGACCGTACATTGTTGAAAACGGTGAATCTTGATACGACATTTTATAACGCGATGATCATCTCTCAAATTCCATTCAACAATTAGAAATTAACTTGAATCGAATTGGTAAATAAACAGTTGTTTACGATAGAGGTTATAATCGTAAGGTACAACGCAATTCAGTTGCATCTTTCGGGACACGTCATTGGATTTATAGTAAATATAGTAACGGAGAAGCACTTAATACCAGACGGATACGATACGAATATACGAGAGATATGTGACAAAACAGATATAAGTAAAACGTCACTTTTGTTTACGGGTTACAAACATCAATTTAACATGGAACCTTTCATAAGAGTCCTTAGGGGGCTCCTGTGCAGCTCAGTAGATCTTACAGAAATTCATTTCATAATTAATAGACTGTGGACGCTTATGCAAGTATAAATTTTCATTAATTAATTTAAAGAAATTGAAATTTGTTTACTTTATTAAAGGTTCTCATTGAGGTTCGAATAAAATAAAAATATCATTAAACTTTATGGGCACGTTGGAGGGTATACTCTTGACAGCAGTTCTGTCTACAGGCCTGTCGTCGAAGAATTTATATTTATATTTATTACATTTTTAAAATACGTTTCAGTTTTCTATTCGAATGTATTATTTAAATTCACGGCGTTTATTGCTATAAATTTAACCCTTTAACGAAGATTTTTTTGTCAGATTGTTCAGGTACGTATTCGGATCGCGCGGTCCGTTCGAATATAGTTGGCAGCACGTGCTATTGGCAGTAGTTCTTAACGTACTTCGCAGTTGTATAGTTGCGGTTTTAAAATGAACGCACGAGTGGAGAAACGTATTTGAATGTAATTCCTTGATTTCTCGTGTGTTTCTAAATTACGTTGTGTCACAAGTACTCTGTTGGCTGGCATAGTGAATACATGTGTCACAGACTCGAGTTAATCATCTTTGTAGAAGCGTAACGAGATCATTGAAATTTGGCGGTAACATAACCTTATGGTGACCTTAGTGAAAGAACGCATAAATGATTTTTTCACGTTCCCTCTGTTTTAATATCGTCCGCGAAATATGAAGGAACTGGATGAAGTCAAGTGCGAGGTAATTTCGATCGTTAACGAATTTCCTTTATTCTCGATGTATTTTCAAAACGTGTACACACAACCATGCAGGTGTATACATATATATATATATATTCGTGTTTTTTTGTCATTGATATTATTTCCATTTGCTTGTTCAGATTCGCAACGTTGTAGACATTCAATGCTCATTTTCTACTCAATCAAGTAACACCGAAGAAGATCATGGTGGATTATCGCATAATACACAAGTGTATAGCAGTTTTGATAGTTCTCACGGAGGGTTTTCAAATGACGCCAAGTATGCTTGGCTGAGCCATGGTTCTCATTTGATAGTTCTTAACGCAAAAACTGGAGAAAATATCAGTTCGTGGACTTTTCGATGGAAGATCACCTGTGTATGTCAATTTCCTGCGCAGCCTGGAGAGTTACCATTACTTCTTGTTGGTTTAGATAACGAAGCCACCAGAATCAAAGATTCTATGGGCTTGTTATGTGTCTTCGACACTACTACCTCTCGGATTTTAAGAGCCATAAGAGTGCGTATCACTGAACGTACCCCTGAAATATTTAAGCTCCTGTCACTAATACTTTTTATATTTGTAGATGCCAGTTGGGGTCGAACAGGTTTGCGTTGTGTCTGGTGGTGCAGACTGGGAGGAATTCAACGATAAGAGACCGGACAATTTTTTAATGCAAATGGATGGGATAGCTTGTGTGGTACTACGCAATCTCTATCATCTAATGATAGATCTTCAGAGATCTACCTGGGAGTTACTTGACGATTTGTCTCTTGTTTTGGACGAAACATCTCCGGCTGAAGTAGAGTTTCTAACAACAAAGGATTCGCTTAGCAGACATCAAGAAAACAAGAGTAAACACATGGTTTGCAACTTGCTGAATCCACGTAAGAGAACCTCCATTGTTTGATATTATTTGATATATCTCTCCGATAGTACATAGAATTGTATTTTTGTCTTAACAGGTATAGAGAAGCATATCGGCTTCAACAGAGAGGAATTCGAGTCGACTGGTTTTTTAGACGAAAGATTGACAAACGCTATTATCAGTTCCACGAAAATCGGTTGTTTAATATCTGGATGCCTCGGTAGAGTTATAATATGGCAAAACAATGGTTCTGTTGGGTGGATCAGTTTGCCGGTCGACGAGACGATGATAGTTACGCATCTGGCGTTATTGGAACCAGCCGACGACCCAAGACCTTTCTACTATTTATGGGTCGTTTTCCAAGACGATACGTCGAAGGTGCCTCCACTTTTGAGAATGTATGCCTTATTGTTCGAGCGAAAATACTGTGATAGAGGAACCAATTTGTATTTCAATCTAGAAGCAGAACCTAGCCTTAAGTTCGAATTCGAATTGGACGCTGACGACAGAGTGGTCAGTCTGTCTGCCATCGAGAGAGGAACCAATTTAGATCAGACGGAGTCTGAATTGAAACGCGGCGAGGACAGTTCGTTACTGATCTTAACAACCAGCCGAACGTTGTTGTTCGACTTGAACCAATGGTACAAAGAACAGATGCCACAGACCGTCGACGATTGCAAGAATCCGGACAGTATATTGGCTAGCTATAACATGAAAATCCGGCCGACAGCAAGCAGCGAAGTCGTTAGCTGTATTTATGTTCCCCGTTCTTTGCAAGAGTTTCCGAACAACCGATTAAGCTCGACGGAAGAACTTTTCTACCCGAACTCGTTGGCCCTGGAATGGATAGAATTGGGCCAGTCTAAATTAACATTCTGGTTGTCACGAGGCGTCCAAGCGGATCTGTTACATGAACTGGCCGTCGCCGGGCCGATTGTATTAACTCAGCCCTCCGAGATCTTTCACAAATGTCTCTCCATCGGCTTGGTTCCGTCCCACACAGAAGTGTCCTTCTCGAGCGACCATAACGCTCAACGCGACATGCTGCTGTCGCTATGCTTGGAGCAACGTTGGGCGACTTTCTTGATCAGATGCGCCAAGGAATGGTCGGACGGGAGCGCAGCGTATATGTATCCGAGCTTCTTAAAATGGGGCATACAACGGGCCGCGACGATCAAAATGATAGGGGATCATTTGTGCGTTCCGTTGTTCGACCAATCGGGCAACAATATCGGTGAGTCCGAGGTACAGACATTGAGATTCTGTTGTCAGCAGCTGGAGTGTTTATCGAACGTGGTGTCGAATTTACCATCCGAGACGGGCAGCCTTGTCAAACAGCGAAAGGCACTGAAACGCGTGTCCATATACTTCCAAGTGCTCCTCTGGTTCTACGACGTGGGTCTGTTACCGGAATCGCAGGAGCTAGAAGAAGGTCGCATTGCCCTGTCGCTTGCCATGAAAATACCGTATCCGTATGAGAAATTGTTTTCCCTTTACAAGGAGAAGAGGGATTTTGTGATGGACGACGAGCAGAAGGTCGACGGCGAGGAAGTGTTCTTTATAGATGAACTGATTACACGGGAATGTCCTGCCCTGAGCTCCCAGTGGAAACGTGAAGCTGGAGACACGCTCGCGGATGGTTATTATCCACCTCCGTCGTTGCAGTCTCTGCTGAGAAGCTACTTGACCGACTGCGAGCAAACCGACTCGGACGAACTCGAGTGTAAGCATCAGATCACCATCTATCTTCTGATGGACTTGGCTATGCTACTGCAGGGATCTTACACCGGTGTCGACCAGCTGATAAAGTATCCCTCGTCGTTCAAGATGAGCCCCAGTATCATAAAGCTGACACAGGCGTTCTGGCTGCTGGATCACGAGGATTACCATGGGTTCTTGGACATGATGACCGGCCAGTTGGTCTCCGATTCGGACGTCAAAGACTGGCATCATCGATTGGTGTTGCGAACCCTGATAAGGAACAACCAGCACAAAATGGCCTTGATGTATCTGCGCGTCAGAAAGCCCCCGTTGTCGTCGATACAGGATCAGAGCACGTTGATCGGCCTGGCGGTGGAGCACGGATTAGTTCAATCGGCCTTTCACCATAGGCCGCAGTCCCATTACGCGCAGCTGTTGGCGTGTTTCTTTCAATCCTGTAAAGCATACGGTAAACTGAACGATATTCTTCACTTGGCTTTAGATACCGAGGAGGAGGAGATGTTCGTCAAGTTTCTGGAGGAGACCGAGTCGGAGGATATGAAACTGCTGTATTATTTGCAACGTTGTCGATACATGGAAGCAAATAGTGGAAACTTTACTGCCCATTTCAACGCAACAGCATCCAAGAACGACCACACGGACATGCTGAACGCTTACAACGCCACCTTGCCTGACATAATGAAGAAGTTCTCGATGAACATGGGCAAAACGAGCACAGACACCGGCGTGGAACTCAGGTATCCCAGACCAATGACGTACAACAAGAGCTTTCAAGGGGGTTCAAACATTTATGAGATGGTCATCAAGAAGGCCAAGGAGACCTTTCACGGAGAAGAGAAGTTTGTCATTCCTTTCGTCACTGCTCCCTGTACAACATTGAAGATGAACGACGAAGAGGTTAATATAAACTGTGTAACGACTCCAAAAATTGTGAAAACGCACAGAAAACGTACCTTGGACGAGATTCAGAATGAGGAGGAGAGTGCAATGAGAACACCGGACAGGATAAAGCGTAGGAAACTGCTGGAGGATGGGGACGCAGCTATGAGTGCTGCGTTCAGTACACCTTTGGTGCAGCGAAAAGTATCACACAGGGACACCACCACAGAGACCCCTCATTCTATCTTGAAGATTAGACAGCTTATAAGAAATTCAACGTCTCCAAGCATTAGTAACATTCAGGATGAGGTTATGGATGACTCGATCTCTGACAAGGAGAAGAAGCTGAATAGGCAAATACGGTTTAATATTAGTCAGTCGAAGAAGAATAATTCCTACGATGAAACCAATGGCGAGGGGAGTCTCTCTGCGATTAATACGTCCGAGAAAAGCGACGAGGTACTATTCAATTCGACAGTAAACGAAAAGTCTTCCACAGACAGCACAGTACTGTCAGATGGCAGCTATACTTGTAAACACGTGTACAATGCTCGTCCTAGACCGAGTCTCAGGAGAACTTGCCTACAAGCATCCGTGGAATCACTGCAAGGCTCTGACAGCAAGGGTTCGAGGAAAAGGACCTTTCTAAATTCTCATCAGTTTACACCGAATCTTTTGGAAGACACTTCAAAAATTTCCACGAGAGTCGTTACACCGCAGATATCGAGAAGACTCACTTCGAGATTCTCCACTTCCATACATTCAAGTGCTGTACTCAGTCCAGGCAGCAGTTTCGAAGAAGGCAGTCCTTGGAGACGAAACAATGAGATTAGATTAGGTATTGGTTCGTTTGTTTCTTCGTCGAAGAGTCTTGTACAAGAGGAATCACGCCACGATATCGAAGAACCGATGAATATAGATGAAGAGGAGGAAGAAGAAGATAATGAAGTGGAAGAAGAAGAGGAAGAAGCCATACTGGACACATCATCGGACAGTCCAATGACATCTCCAGTTATACCTAAATGTAATCACTTCAAGTTCAACAGCAGCGATGGTTTGACCAAGTATAAGAACGGAGACATTTCCAAGGGCAGCAAAGACCAAGAAGACGATGAGATGGAAAATTCTGACAACGAAGACGAATTCGAAAGCTTCTCTAATATATTAGGAAACAGTTCTGATCAATCAGCGAGCAGAGAACGCCGTTCCTTGTCGCTTGGATTACAGAATCAAATCGGTACGGATGTCCAGGAACGCACAGATCCGAAAAACGATGGACACTTTGACATCACTGACGACGAGTCCTCAAACTGTGCCGATGCAATGGTTCTGGCTTTCAGCGAGACACCTGACGAATCAAGAGAAGCATCCCAAACGGCACTAGTTTCTGTGGAGAACGTGTACGACGCAGTGAACATAACTGATGATGAATCTGATGCTAGCACAGATGTGCTGGAACCTCAAAGGAGTAGTTCCATGCAAAAGAATCTACAGAAAGAGTCTAGATTCTCTGTGAAAGAAGACAAGTACGTGGAAGATTCAGTGCATCTTGATAATAATAATTCGAGTGTCAGGGTGGCAGTAAACAAATCTGTACATGATTCACCCGAACATGTAGAATCTAAAGATATTGTTACGACTTCTAGGTTAGACGATGAGCCTTCAACAGTTGGCGACAGTGTGACACCAAGAGTGACCAGATCAAGAAGGGCTTCCTCGATAGCAAAAGAAGTAATCTCAACGTCTGTAATAAATTCACCGTCGAAGGTGGTTTCGAAGACACCTGCACGATCAAGAAGAGCAAGTTCGTTAATGAAAGAGGTGTTGATCGCGTCTGTCGCGACTGCCGATGAAGGTATTAAACGTACAGGATCGTCTGGATCAGAAGACTCGTCTGGAACTTCTTCGCCAAGAAAAGGTAGGGGTGTAAGAGCATCGTCCATAGCAAAGGACATTCCTCCTGTGGACGAAGAAGTACCAGAAGACTCTCCAGGTTCTTCTTTCATCAAGAGAACCAGAGGGAGAAGAGCATCGTCCATAGCAAAGGACACTCCTCTTGTGGAAGAAGACAGGAAAGAAGGCCCACCAGGCTTGTCTACACCAAGAAAAACCAGAGGTAGAAGAGCATCATCGATAGCAAAGGATGTTCCTTCTGTGGAACAGGAAGGGGAAGAAGAATCTTTAGCCTTATTGGCCAAGAGAACCAGAGGGAGGAGAGCATCGTCCATAGTCAACGATGTTCCTCCTGTGGAAGAAGACAGAGAGGAAGGTTCGCCAGGCTTGTTTACACCAAGAAAAACTAGAGGCAGAAGAGCATCATCCATAGCCAAGGATGTTCCTCCTGTAGAAGAAGAAGGGGAAGAGGACCCACCAGATGTCTCCACCCCAAAAAGAACTAGAGGCAGAAAAGCCACGTCACTAGTGAAGGATGTTCCTTCTGCAGAGGAAAAGGAAGAAGTCAGAACACCTGTAAGAAGGAACACAAGACGTGCTGCTTCAGTGCAGAAAGAATTACCAGAGTCAACGAAACCCTTAACGAAAAGCAGAACTTTGTCTTCGTCCAGCTTGGCAGTAGAAAATGAGAATGTGAAATCACAAGAGGAAACTAAAACCTCGAAGACTAGGAGCTCGGCTTCAGGTGGAAGAAGATTATTGAGGTCAACAAAAGAGCCTGTCGTGAACGAAGAAGCGGTAGAAGAGGTTAATACTGTCAGATCAACCAGAAGACGTGGTAGTTCGGTGCCTAAAGAAGTAGTGGATATGGTGAGGCCTCAAAGATCCAGCAGTGTGGCGAAGGAAGTTATTTCAGAGAATTTCGAGTCTTCATTGGAGGTTACAAAAGGAAGGAGCTCGGTGGTGGCTACGATAAGTAGTCCAGCAGTGAATACACGAAATCGTAGGTCATCGATACAGTCGATACCGGAAGAGCTGGAAGAAATACTGAGTGTACCGTCGAAAGAAAGAATCTCTGCTGTAAGCAGCAAGAAGCAAGCTGCACAGACTACTAGACAGAGAAGAGCCGCGAGTGTTGAGCTCTCGCAAGCGGACACAAACAAGAGAACCAAGAGCACTCGTGGTAAACGTATCCTAAAGGAGACTATAGTCGAAGAGGAAGCGACAGAAGTGGAGGCTCAAGCGAGCGCAAAGGGTTCTAAGCTCAAAAAGGCTGCTTCGAGAAAAAAGAATACGTTGTCGGACGCACAGGGAGTGAACGAGAGTCTGCCAAGAACAAAAAAGGGTAGAAAACTGAGTGAGAAAGAGGATGTTGATAGTCAGTTTTCATTTTCACAACCGGACAAAGGAGATGATCCACCATTGGATCAAAAAGGTAATTTGTAGCAGCATTCGCAGGAGATTTCCAGATCTTGCGGTGTTGCTGATGATACCTTTAATCTTTTCAGTCATTGGAGAAGTGCCCAATTATGTCTTTTCACCGCCTCATACCAGGTCGAAGACCATGACTCCTGATCACCGTAGGTGGTTACTTTTCGATTAGATTAACTTCCTCTATTATCAGCACTGTTCTGCTTGTTATCTTCCAACTGCGAAAACAATGCGTCTTTACACGCACGCACGCACACACATACACTCAATGCTTTGTAACATTTTTGCACAAGCTACTGATGCATCAGCTAAGGATTTTAGATTCCTTTTTTCTTGTTTTATTCTGCTACATACGTATCCACTAGTTTCTTCTCGTCTAATAACATTAATGTTCCTTTATTATTCACATAGGAGAATAAAGAGTTTTGTTCCTATTCTGAGTGAGGATGAAGCAGAGGAGGAGGAGGAGGAAAAACTGCACATTGTACAGAGAACTTCACAATTTAAGAGAACGGGTAATTACATTCGGATCACTGTAAATCATTGTAGGACAAAATTTGTGTTCCCTAAAAGATCGAACAGCACGTCGAATTGAAAAGTAAAAGGTTTTGTAAAATTTTCTTCTACACCGGTTCCCCACTTTTGAATGGGTTACACATGGCCATATTTATGATCATTAGTAGATTATTTGTTTTTCCGCCTGGAACAACAACTTTTCTTTTTTTTTTTTTTTTTTTTTTTTTGATGATATCTTTACGTAATAGACAGCGCACCAGAAATTATGATATATGTGGGACCATGAGGGACGAAATTTCGTCGCTTGAAAGAGGGAATATTTTTTTGCTATTGAATATTTTATCATAGAGTGATCCCATATGACATTTGCGTTTGAATTATATGTTAACATAATATTCTGTGTAGAGAGTATTTTTAAAGCGAACATGCTTTGTTGGAAAGATTATTTTGTATAATCTATAAATTTATTCGTGTAGTTTATGTCATTCTGTGCATTTTGCATTAAAGGAACAGCCGTATACTGGTTCTTTTGTTACATTTTCTGCTCATAGAATCTCCAAACAGGCTGACAGCTGTACAGAGACAAAAGTTTTTGTTGATCCATATATTTCGATGATAACATTTAAACGGCAAAGTGTTATGAGAGTGTATTATACCAAACGAGCATCTAATACTAGTAATTGTAAATCATAAAATCCATTACTTTTATACACTATTCGTGAAATATACTTGTTACATTATTAATCATTCTATCTTTTTTTTTCTCTCTCTCTCACACACAAATTCATAGAATAATAAATGACTGTTGTACGGTATGGGGTTCTCAAATGGAAACTTGTATTATAACTTTGTAAATAATTTATTAATATACCCATGTATAGTTGTATTCATACAATAAATGTAAAAAATACTTAATACGCACTGCTACCATCGAATAAATTTCCAATCACCGTAAATAATACATTGTTTACGTTTCTAGCGCTAAAATTATATTAAATAATACTATTAACGAACTTCATTTACCTTTTTCTGAAGATTATTCTTACGTAGATTAGTAGAAATTGTATAGTGCTTACGATTCTCGAACTTAAATAATGGAAAAATGTTACAAAGATTATTAATATAGATGCCTATTTTCCTACAATCTTTGAACCTTAACAGTTTATATTAAAAAGTACATAAGTTATCGAGTGCTGAAGCACTTTCTTAAAGCGCGCCTTTCGAACTTCATATACTTTGAAAATTGATTTTCTTTTTTTGTCCCCTCCTAATAATTAACGCCTGATACATACTGAATGCTAATAATGTCATCTTTGGCAGTAAGGTATTCTTTGCGTTGCACCTTAAGTATAATTAGAAAGAAATATTTTCCTCTAAGAAACAAGCACAATTCATATATGTATACGTATATATTAGATCTATAATAAATTTCGTTCAGAGAGCATTCAATTAAGATCTGTCTTAATTAAATCGTTTCGTTTCAATGATTCAGTCTAAATGATCGATCTTTGTACATTTCTGTTTGCTTATTCGATAAATTGATCGTTTCGTCCTTCATTCAGATTGTCTATTCTACTACCTTTATTCTTTGCTTTCCCATAAAAATCTTTGTGTCAGCGCAATACAACGTATCAATAGAAATATCATTGTATTCGGGTCGAATATAAATGTACACGATAAAAGGCAGATCTACGGATTTTGGGAACGGTGCAACATGTTACATCGAACATTCGTCGATTCTACGTACACCGTACCCTTTTAAAAGGCACACGTATCTTCCCTACAGTTCCGAGATTCTCGTTGATAATAAAGCCTGTATCCTACAATAAAATGTGTTTGCAATCGGAGTAAAACCTCTAATCAGATCTACAAGTAACTTACATTCCATTTTTTTTTTATGGCAAACATTTTGTTTATCGAAAGTACTCGGTTCTCCCGATCTTCGAATATATGTTACTGCTGTTTGCAGCCATCCTTCACTCTACGCTTGTGTTTCTCTTCATGAAATTGTGACGGGGATTGCATTTGATTTCTTCGTTGTCCTTGTATAGGCATATAACACGGAGCGTCGTCGTTCATGAGTTCCTGCGGCGGTGTAGGCAGTGCAAATGTAGGACTGACTGTGCTGCTCGAGCTACTGGATGTGTGTCGATGGACGCTACCATTATAAGTGGGATCGATAATCGCAGCGACATTCTGTACTTCCCGAATATTTTCAGTGGTGTCGTCCAATGTTTGTATTTCTTCTGGGTCCGCATATTGCGGACAGTTTGTGGTAGGCTGGACTCTACTTTTATTCGGTGTACTTTTCAAATCCAACTTATCGGGCCTCTGAGGCCTTTCCATAGTATTCTGTTCTTCCAGCTCCTTCTGCTGCCTCTCTAACTTCCTTTGTCTCGCCTTCTGCCTGGCCTTTCTAGCCTTCGCCCGTTCTTTGTCCTGTAGCATTCGTGCCAGTTCAGCATCCTGCGCTTCCATCGCAATTTTTTGATCCAGCAAAAATTGTTCATCGACAGGCCCAGGCCCATCGTGACTGTCTATAGCGTTCTCTTCCTCTTCTTGTTGCAATTTCCTCGCCAGTTCCTTTATTCAAGAAATATGCTATTAATACAATGATACTACTACCAATCTTTCCTAGAGTAACTGTGATACTACCTCGTCTTTTTCTTCTTGAATATGTTTTTGGATTTCAAGCTGCGTCACCTCATCGTCCAATCTCAACTGCAACCTCATCTGTTCTTGTAACTCACGTTCCTTATGTCTTTCTTCCTTTTCCAGGGACAATGCAATTTGCCTTGCAACCAGGGCATCTCTTTCTTCCCTGAAAGAAATCATTCCTTTTAAAGAATACCACTGGAATGTACAAATGGCTTTCAAAATTTGGTACAGACTGCTGTTGGACATAGTCCTGATATCTTAAAGCTTCTAATTCCTGTTCGACCCGTGCTTTTGGTACGTCCTCCCTCACTTGAGCGTTACGCACCTTGTTGCCAGAATAGTGTTCTCTGACTAGAAAGAATAATAATATAGAAAGGTCAATCCAGCAGTACGGTGGAAGTGGTCTGTGGGTGTTTTCGAACACTTACTTTCTTCGTCTTGAAGTCGGTAGGCGAGTGCGCCATCCTCGTGAACCAACCACTCCCGACAAACTGTGACAGTGTCGAATGAAATCGTATTTAGAGATACCATTCGAATGAGTAATTCATGAATCGAAAGTGACAACCGATATATGGTAGTATCTTTCCTACCTTCGTTCACACGACCAGCCTTGGGAAGGGTGTCCGAACCTAGCACAGATTTCGCCATCTCGTATTAAACCAATGTCCTTCCGGCAAAATCGATCCTTCAAGGCTTTACAACTTTCTTGTTTACAACCGTCTCACGGGAAACATACGTCGTTTTCTCTCCATCTTGAGAACAGCAGTGAATAGACGTTGCGAATGTGTGTTGGTCCCTGTCGTCTCCAAAGGTGTGCATTTCTCCTTTCATGGTGTGCGTACGGAACGTTCCCCCAGCGTCAGTATATGAGAAACGGGCCTGCGTGTGAACATACACACACACACACTTCCATGCGAGGTTTCGCTGAAACGCAGCGATGAGTATGATCCACTCGTAAACGAGGTAACTTGATCAAGCAGTAGGCTGTCGATAGCGGGTGAATTTGTTCTATTGCGTTAATAGTTTGTCAATATTCCCTATTTTGTCCTGCCACAGGCAAAAGTGAGAAAAAGAACTATGTAAGTTATAATAAGCTCATCAGAAGGCCTACCCAGTCAGCGAAATTTGGTCCAATGCTTGGTATAACGTTACGTACTCATCGTGGCTACAAGTTTGATGCAAGATCTGCTATAACTTGCAGGGATATTGGTAGCAAATTAGCAGCAAGTCTTGCAATATAACTTAGGTTGTAAATTGACTTCGGTTAGTTAGCCTGGGTTGTGTTGCAAGACTTGCTGCCAATTTGCTTTACCATTTTTTGTCAGCAGGCTTCGCCTGCGAAATCCAAGTCAAATGCGGAAACAGATGGCTATGGTTTTTTGGACAAATTTTGACATTATTTGCTGGCCATTTGCTCCAAGTAATAGTCTGAATCGTAATAAGGGATTGGAGTTATAAAACTTCTCCACAGGTTACTCGTTTATACCCAGCGCTATCTGTATGCTATTCTCAATGCGTAGTGTAGTTATTCTAGTAGTACGGGTAATACGCTAGGTAGTAAGACGAACGTACTCACGTCGAACGTTAGCCAAGTGGATAGTACAGTTCCTTTTGTTCTGTTACGCAGACGACACGGTATACAGTCTGCTCCAAGAAGTTATATTACGCTGGAAAAAAGTCCTGTAAATTAGATCCACTTAAGTTTGTACATTTGTTCCATTAGACACTCGATGACGGCATTAATTATACTCTAGATCGTGCTAATTAGAGCAACGCATTATTGGGAGAAAGAAGGCATTAAAGTATAGCGATTTCTGAAAGTAGACCGTGCACTGTGTACACAATAATCCATATTCATGTTGTCATTCAAGTTGCAGATGGACCTGCGTAGAATGAACAATACGCTAAGCACTGACGAAATAGAGAATAGACCTAACATCAATTATAATTTTCTGTGACATCGGTCGGGCCAGGTCGGGCTCTAGATCATCTGAGCACCGACTACTAGTCGGTGACGTCACGGCGTGCGAGCGAGCCGCGGTATCGGTGCTCTCCGTCGGTGTCGACGCGTACCAAACGAGGCCGAAGATGGTCGGAGCGGGCGAAAGGGAGAGAGCGAGAGCGATAGAGCGAGCCGCAGTATCGGTGCTCTCCGTCGGTGTCGACGCGTGCCGA
>NW_015373986.1:762204-762945 GCF_001272555.1 Dufourea novaeangliae | reverse complement strand
TAGCAGTTTCAACGATTCGCCACGGATGGCGCCACCGGTCGAAAAATATAGTGGTATTCCGCGATTAAATGCGATTTTAACAGTGTTCTGATTATTTATTGTTATTATCAATGTCAGTGGATTAATCTACGTTCTTTTAGCTTCAAACTGAATGCTTGATCAAGATATAACTTGTCCATAGAACGTTGGAAGAGCTATTCAAAGTGAACTAAACAGGGTACGCATCGCGAGATAGAGTGTCAACCGTTGCAAACAATTGAGATTTTAACAATGTTCTTGTAATTACTGGTTCCCACCTGCTAGAGAGTACTAATATGCGTTCTTTAAACTTCCAATGTAAACCATGACGAGGAAAACTGATGCTCGTTTAGCAGTGTAAATCCGATCGAAATATGTGTCAATCACATAACCACTAAACAGGCAACACTTTTCTTCGTCATGCATTACATTCGAAGTTTAAATAATGTAGATTAGTACCCTATAACGGCTGATTCGTCTTGACCAAGCACTCAACTCGTAGCTGAAAGAACGTAGATTAATCTCCAGTCAGTGGCAATAACATTAAACGACCAGAACACTGTTAAAATCTCATTTGTTTGCAACGGTTGACACTGTATCTCGTCATGCGTACCCCGGTTAGTTCACTTTGCACAGCTCTTACACCGTTATACGGACAGCTTTCGTTTAGCTGAAGCACTCAATTTGTAGCTGAAAGTACGTAGATTAATCCACTGTTATTGA
>NW_015373986.1:747844-761603 GCF_001272555.1 Dufourea novaeangliae | reverse complement strand
GGCGCCACCGGTCGAAAAAATAGTGGTATTCCGCGATTTAATGCGATTTTAACAATGTTCTGGTCGTTTATTGTTACTGTTAATGACAGCCGATTAATCTACGTTCTTTAAGCTACAAATCGAATGCTTGGTCAAGACGAAAGTTGTCAGGATAATGTTGTATGACTTGTCTAAAGTGAACTAACCGGGGTACGCATGACGAGATACAGTGTCAACCGTTGCAAATAAATGTGATTTTAACAATGTTCTTGTTATTAGTGTTACCCAGCCGCTAGAATGTACTAATGTACGTTCTTTAAACTTTAAATCTAATGCGTGACGAGGAAAAATAATGCCCGTTCAGCGGTGTAAATGCGATCAAATTCTGTTACAATTAGGGTTGCCGCTCCGTGAGGTAGCTGCGGTATTGCAGGCATAATTAATTTTACTAATTCTGGGGTTCTGCACTATTGGGTCCATGCATTAAGTCCTGAGGAACAATTTGAGACTAATGATGTTCATTTTGAACGCTTAATTACTGAGATATTCGCATTTTTCTAGCATTAGGAATTTTCACTCACCTGTCGGTATCAACGTGATCGGTCTTCGAGACTTCTTTTCTTCAACCTCGTACTACTATTTACGCATTTCTGATTCCATTTACAATCTTTTACGGTACATTTCGAGCTAATCGCAGGTATACGTAAAAGAAAGGGTCGTACGGAATATCATAGCCATAGGTTTATTGTTATCGGTTATTTATATTCATTTATATCTACATATGTACATCATGCTATCGTTGAAATTGTTCCCGCTGATAATATTCTATTTAATCGATGATATTGTTGAATGGTGACCAATGGCATAAAAATGAATCACGGATGAAAGACCAGCATTTGCACATGCATAAATTAATGGATCGGCAAATATTTTGAAGAAATAAATCATTAGATTACATAATAGTGAAGAAATTTGTAATTTCACTACATACACACATCCGAAGAGGATGCATCCGTTAGCTTAAATAACTTATTGAAGACAGTCTTGTAATTAAAGTTAATTTTAGTACGAATTATTCACAAGTTCTGTAAGTGCTGTTACTCATATATTTTGTTGAAGTAGAATTTTATAGTATTCATAAAGATCTCACCATTATTTGAAAGTATTCTTTTTACTATGACTGTTTCTTGGTTATATTTCTGCCTGAGATCAACTACCTGTTGATCTAATTTTGTATTAGATGCTCACAATTCGACAATAAGGAAATACATTTGTGCTTATTGGTTGTTCCAGGCTAATAATTTTAAATGCAACATTCACAAAGATCAATGAGTGTCAATTAATATCAATCAATTGGAAGTTAACTACTTTTCATGAAAAGACCACAGTGAATATGTGTGTTGCTGGGCTAATACAGTAGTTATAAGATGTATCTTCCTTATTTCAAATTACAATCTACATTTCTGGTTGGATTTGGGATTGGTTTTATCTTGGCAATACTTACATTCATTGTTCATGATGCATTTAATGGTACATCATCCACTTTTGAAAATTCATTGTCAAACACTAATGATGCTCGGAGGAACAGTCTTCTCAAGTGGCTCACATCTGATACACGAAACAACGAAGAGATTATTATGCAAGTTTGGAAGGATCAAATGTTGGGAAACAAGTCTACATATGGCCAATGGTTAACAGATAAGAATGTGAGAACAAATAATATTGATATGGACTTTTATCTTTATGGTTCCACAAGAGAGCAAGAATTGGAATCTGATTGGCTAGGCTCTAATGTTCAACTGACTTGTGTCGTTTTTGTGAAGAAAGTAAAGCTGGCAAAGTCTATCTGGAACACATGGGGAAAACGCTGTAACAATATATATTTCTTTGGCCAAGAGAAAGACCCTGAAGTGCCGATCATAAATTTAGAACTTAAGCTCGTATCTTCGTGGCAGCTTCTGTGCGAAGCGTTTAATTATGTTTGGAGAGACAACAAAACAATGGACTGGCTTGTTTTTTCAAAAGATGATACATTGGTTGTTCCCGAGAACCTGAGGTACATGCTTGCTCCGTTGAATCATACACGGGATTATTATTTAGGTCATGCGGTTGTGTTATGGGGGCAGCCTTACAATGTTGCTGATGCAGGATACGTGATAAGCATGGCTGTTCTTGGAAAACTGGCTAATATGTTTGGTAATTCCGAAAAGTGTATAACCGGTGGCAAATATTGGAAACAAGAGGATTACTATCTTGGTACATTCCATGACATTCTTCAGTCGATTTGTAGAAATAAATGAAACTAATTTGAAACTATATGTGTTAATAATTTTCAGCTAAACATTTGGCATCAATGGGAATTTTTCCTTCTGACACCAGAGACCAGTACTTACGGGGTACATTCCACGGATATTCTTTGCAATCTTTGTTATGGGGCGTTGTTAAGACTGGCAGCTATTGGACTCGTGCTCTATATCCGATACAGAATGAATGTTGTTCTCTTATGTCTGTTACTTTCAATGTTGGAGAACCTGACAAAATGTACACCTTGGATTATTTATTACATCACTTATATATCATTAAGAAGGAAGCTGTTTTTGGAACTAGAAGAGCACCAACAGCTGTACCCGATGAAGATGTAGGTTTATAATACGAGAATTTCTCGTTTTCTAATATATTTTCATGAAAGTGTCTCAACGGGTAATTATTGATTACAGGTATGGAAGATTGCACTGAAGGAAGAATTTAACATCACACATTTGAAAAATATTTCCAAAGACGCTTATTACGAGATTTGGCATTCTAAATACTCTGAACCTGGGCAGCTAATGACAAAGAATGATCAACGTAAAGGTTTAGATAAACCGAATTGACTGTTGCACTACAATTTTTTATGAAGTTTCATGATACCTCATTAAGGTATTTAGGATCAATTAAAACGATTATATACCTCATCCAAGATAATAGGTAGCTATATCGCTTACACTTTTTAACATGATTAATATAAGAATGTTGTCCATATAATATAGTTTAACGATTGTTGCAATTACTGTTCGTATATTAGTTGTGCAGAATTCGCAATTTCTTACCGAACAATAGTGTTTTACGTAGAAAATGATTCATATATTTTTCTCGGCGCGTACGTGTTGCGTTTGTAATATTAATAAGTCTCGATGATATGAATGTGGGAACAATGGAATGGTGCTCTTTGATAAGTATTTCCCTTGTTACACTAATGCTGCCTTATCTAACTAATTAAGACCTTATTAACGCTCGTAGTGACCGTGATAATCAAATCACATTTCCAGACTGAAATATGTGTCAAGAATGTGGAACGATTTTTCTCTAACGCGTTTAATTCAAGAGACCAGTTTTCTGATAATAGGGAGATGCGCGTAATACCCAGTGATTAAAAGCATATACACTTTGTATACAAATATTTCTATTTAATATAATCCAGTTCATGGCAATAAATTATATAATTTTTCAGAACCACGAACACTCATTTCACCCACTGACCCTATCTGAATTTAACGCTTATTAATGACCCATTTTTTTTTCTTCGAATCCGCTTATCAAGCAGGACTTTATTTATCAGTTATCCACTTCCTTTTACCGCCTATATAATAGAAGAAGTGCATTAATTCGTGTAAACGAAGAGGAGCGAGCCTTTCAACGTGTTTCGCTGTATTGCTCTGAAAATTACATAAATGCCTATGCATTTACCATGGTGTTGTGGAACGTATTCTTTAAAATTGCAATAACTGTCGTTATTGCAAGCCAGTTAACTGGTGGAAATTCTACAGAGGAATCTCTCAACACAGACGAGTAAGTGATGTTACTTTATTCTCTCCAAATAAGCTGCCAAGAGTCGTTAAATGTAAATGTTATGATGTAGTACAAGCATTCCATTGGACGATGCACCAAGTCTAGATTACAGCGTGAAGAAGACCAAGGGCGGCAGAAGACGTCAGTATGCAGGAGGATGCACCAAAGAACCTGATCCACCTGTGAATGGTAAAATAAGATGTTCGAGGGACAGGTGAATATCAAGGAATAATATCATTGTTCAACGTACCAAAATATTAAATTTCTATGTTATTTAATTTACAGTGGATGTATCGCAACCTGCTTTGAAAATTACAAATTTCCTAACGGTGTCACCCAGCTGGCTATAACTTGTAGTTACAAAGGATGGCACATCTTCGGCACAGACTGGAATTCTGTGCCCCACTGTGAACGTGAGACATTCCAAGATAATCTAATTTTTTTTCATTTCCATAGAGGACAATATTTCACAGGAAATTTAATAATATATATATATTTTTAGCAATCTGCATGCCAAAATGTTTGAATAACGGAATGTGTATTGCACCCCATCAGTGCAACTGTCCTGCAGACTTCACTGGACCGCAGTGTCAATTTGAGAACAAACCATGCATGGAGTATCCTCCTCCGGTGCTTAATTCTCATAAGCTGTGTAACTCAAAGTATGCTACTCGAAGAATACTAAAGTCCGTACGATTAGAAGTAAGTCAACTGTACGCTGTCTTCTTTTCTATAGGTCGTGTACGATATCCTGCCTGAAGAATTTCACATTTCCTGACGGCACATCTATTACCAATCTGATTTGTAACAATGGCGACTGGGTACCAACTAGACATGATTGGGTCTCTGTGCCTGACTGTGAACGTAGGTACTATGACACCTGAACTGTAACCCTTGACGTACGAGTACTCAATGAATATATTTTTTTCATGATAGCTGTATGCGATCCACCTTGCCAGAACGGGGGTAATTGTCTGCCATCGAACCTCTGTCAGTGTCCACAAGCATACCGTGGACCGCAGTGTCAATATTGTAAGTATAATAAACTTATATTTACAGAAACACTGATTTTCTGTACTCTATTACTGAACGAATAATATGTCCACACAGCTGCTGATGCTTGCAACGGAGAAAAAATGGGGTTCAATGGTGGCTTCTATTGCACCAGCGACGAGCTTGGTTACTCTTGCATCCTGAATTGTCCTGACGGAGTGGAATTCGAGTTTCCTCCAGTGAACGAATACAAATGCTCGTATGAAACTGGTACCTTTGAACCGCAACCAATACCTCAGTGCAAGTACAACGAAAATCTCAATATAATCTCTCTGGGCACTACATATAATTCCTATGTCAAGGAAACTAATCATACCTGGACGTACCAAGATACTTTTGGGTCCGACACCAAACAGGCTAAAACCAGCTATGACCTTTACAACAATATGACAACGAAAACGGTAATACTTTCAGACAAGCTTGAGCGTTTTATGTGTCTAACATTTAATAATGTGTCTTCATTAGACAATGCACGGTTCACTGAAAGACAACCAGCTGTTTATCGAAGACAGACATCCGGTTCCAAAAACCTGCTTCACCTGGGGCGGAGTGCATTACAAGACCTTCGACGACCAGGTTTTCAGCTTTAGTAGTGACTGTTCCCACGTAATGGTTCAAGAAGCGCAAAATAGACTGTTCACCGTAATAGTGGAGAACAGTCCATCGTGCAGGACTCAAGATTGCTTCAGGATCATAAAGATTTACATTCAGGACAAGGAGTATATCCTGTCGAAGAATGAATTTGGTATCCCAGAATTTAGAACCTCAAAGAAATTGCTACCGATTCCAGCACAACTGCCAGCTGTCAGGGTTGAAATGTCTGCGCATTTCATTGTGGTGACTTTGGACTCTTTGGGGATCCAGTTGAAGTGGGACGGAGCCCTAATGCTGCAAGTCGAAGCTCTTGAGAACATGTGGAACAAAACTGTTGGCCTTTGTGGCAACATGAACGGTGACAAGGGTGATGATCTCATCAGCAAACATGGGGAACGTGCGAGAAGCATTGAAGCGTTTGCATCTTCTTGGAGAACGGAGAACATTGGAGGTATTACTTTGCACCTGAATCTGTAACCGAAGAAATGGCACCTGATACTTAATTCTTAATCTCTTTTTGCTAATAATCTCGCAAATAATCTTTGCAAATAATCTTCGCTTTGCAGAAATGTGTGACGAATATCCAAACACCAAGCACTCTTGCGATTCGAATCCATTTATTTCCAGCGAAGCCGTCGACTTTTGTACTGACTTGCTGTCGGACCACAGGTTTCAAGCTTGTGCCAATACCATTAGCCTCACCGAATTAGGAAGGTCATGTTTGTGGGATTATTGTGCATGTATGAACGACGACAGGCGAAAGTGTGCCTGTGACACGATGAACGTTTATGTCAGACAGTGCGCCCATAAGAAAGTAGTGTCATCGCTTGGTTGGAGGAACAATCAGACATGTCGTAAGTGTTCACTAGCTGAGATGCAAGTATTGATGAGAAAATGGTTGCTAATGTTTCACTGACTTGCGTTGCAGCTATGCTTTGTAACAACGGACGAGTCTACATGCGTTGTGGCCCAAGAACAGAACCATCTTGTTGGACCGAAGTGGAAGGAAAGCAGAATGGGGACAACTGCGAAGAGGGTTGTTTCTGTCCAGAGGGGACTGTGACCCACGAAGGAAGATGCATATACCCTGAGGAATGTCCTTGCAGGTTACGTGGAAAGCTGTTCCAGCCTGGCAAGAGTGTGAAGAAAGATTGCAACACGTGTACATGTGCTTCTGGGAAGTGGATATGTACCCAGGCTAAATGTAGCGCTAGATGCGCTGTTATTGGGGATCCTCACTACACAACCTTCGATGGCAGACACTACGATTTCATGGGAAAATGCAAGTACTATTTAATGAAGGGTGACGATTACACCATAGAGGGTGAAAATGTTCCCTGTTCCGGCGCAATATCAGAGGTCTGTGGTTAATACTACTAATAATGTCAGTTGTTTCTTTCGTATGAATGAGGGGTGTTTATTTGATTGCAGAGTATGGGATTCGTTCTACCTGATGCTCCATCCTGTACGAAAACGGTAACGATCAATTACAAAGAAACGTCTGTCAAGCTGAAGCAAAACCGTCAGGTGCTGATTAATGGGGACGATTTAACAACGTTTCCTATTGTCATCAATCAGATCCGAATACGCATTGTCAGCAGTATATTTGTAGTTGTTCACTTGCCAAACGGTTTGGAAATATGGTGGGATGGGATCTCACGCGTTTACATCAATGCTCCTCCAGAATTTCATGGTTCGATACTTTTCAAACCCTTGAAATGAATACACGAGCAAAAATCTTATTTCATTTCTTTTGTAATTATTAGGCAGGACTAAGGGACTCTGTGGCACATTCTCGGAGAACCAAAAGGACGACTTCATTACGCCAGAAGGTGATATCGAACAGACAGCAGTCTGTTTCGCTAATAAATGGAAGACAGATGAAATCTGTGCCAATGTTCCCGAAAAGGAATCGGATCATCCTTGTGATTTAGATCCGCAGAAACGAGCGACTGCGAAACAATACTGTTCTTACTTGTATACTGAAATATTTGCTGGTAATATCTAGATGTCTTGACAGTTTTCAATATAATATAGGGTACTTATAGTTCTTCCTTTCAGGCTGCCACTGGCATGTGGATCCAGAATCATTTCACAAAGATTGCATGTACGACATGTGCTCCTGCAAAGTGGAGCTAGGGCTATGCCTGTGTCCCATATTAGCAGCGTACGCAAAAGACTGTGCTGCTGCTGGAGTGAAAATCTTGTGGCGGCAGGATGTCAACGAATGCAGAATACACTGTCCTGGAAGCCAGGTGTACCAGATTTGTGGAAACAGTTGCACAAGATCCTGCAGTGATATATCCTCCTACCAGGACTGCCAACAAGATTGCGTCGAAGGGTGCAATTGTCCAGAAGGTCAAACGTTGGATGTCCACGGAGAGTGTGTACCAATTGGACAGTGCCCTTGTACATATGCAGGACTCGAGTTTCAGGCAGGGCATAAAGAAGTCAGACCTGGAAACAAAGCGCCTGAACTTTGCACCTGTGCAGGTGAGATTCGAAGATTATAAACTAAGTTGTGCATGCAATTTTCTAAATTGCTCTTGATCTAGGTGGTGTTTGGACCTGTCGTCAGGCAACAGTACAGGAAATCAAAGAGTATCCAGCAGCTAAAGACCTGTTAACCTCCTGCGTAGCAAGTAAACATCTAGAAGTTACAGACTGTGCGCCAACAGAACCTCGAACATGTCAGAATATGCACAAACAGGTTGTTCAGAGACCATCTGTCTGCAAATCTGGCTGTATTTGCAGGTCTGGCTATGTTCTAGACGTTGTGGGGGGTAATTGCATCAAGGAAGAGTCTTGTCCGTGTCATCATGGAGGTCAGAGTTACGAAGAAGGCTCTGTTATTCAAAACGAATGCAACACCTGCAACTGCACAAATGGAAAATGGAAATGCACCGACAGAGTATGTGCAGGGGTTTGCTCTGCTTGGGGTGACTCGCACTACAACACATTCGACGGGAAAATCTACGATTTCCAAGGAATGTGCGACTATGTCCTGGCGAAAGGTGCACTAACCACTGAAGACTGTTTCGACGTGTCCATTCAGAATGTACCCTGTGGCACGACCGGTGTATCCTGCTCTAAGTCAGTCACACTTTCGATTGGAAGCGGTGACAGTTCGGAAAGAATCGTCCTAACAAGAGGAAAAGAATTGCCTACAGGAACCTTTAAGAGAACCGCAATGAGATCAGCTGGATTGTTCGTGTTCGTTGATGCACCAGACCTGGGATTAACTGTTCAATGGGACAGAGGTTGTATTAACGTATCAAATTTGCTGCTAAAAATTGTAGGAATTTTCTGTTACGTTTTCTATACTTCTTTTTTAGGTACCAGAGTCTACATAAGGTTAGATTCTAGATGGAAAAGCCGTACAAAGGGACTCTGCGGCGACTATAACGACAATAGCGAGGATGATTTCAAAACACCGTCTGGTGGTATATCAGAAGTTTCACCCAATTTGTTCGGAGACTCGTGGAAAAAGAACGACTTCTGTCCTGAACCGAAAGATGTCAAGGATCCCTGCGAGCAACACCCAGAGAGAAAACTGTGGGCTGTGGAGAAATGTGGCATACTCAAGTCTCCGATTTTCCAACCGTGTCACTCTGAAGTTGAAGTTAACAGCTACTTGCACAACTGTATTTTTGACACTTGTGGCTGTGACACAGGTATAGGATGACAGCAAGATCGTTGTGCTCTGGATAACACGCAGAATCTTTTCACAGTTACTATTCTTACGCTTCAGGTGGTGACTGTGAGTGCCTTTGTACAGCCTTGGCAGCATACACACAACAGTGCAGTGCGAAAGGTGTTCCAATAAAGTGGCGTAGTCAGGATCTTTGTCCCATACAATGCGACGAGAAATGCAGCACGTACTCTCCTTGCGTTGCAACCTGTCCCCGTGAAACTTGCGACAATCTGATGATTCTGAAGGATCAGTCTCACCTGTGCTCTCAGGATACTTGCGTAGAAGGGTGTTCAGTGAAATCCTGTCCGGAAAATCAAGTGTACAGTAATGACAGCTATACAGAATGTGTTCCTAAAGAAACGTGCAAGACACCTTGCATTGAAATCAACGGGGTAAGTTGAGGAAGATTGAGAAACTTGTTTTGTCGGTAACAATTGTATCTTACAGGTGACATATTACGAGGGTGACAGTGTCAACAGTGACAATTGTCAGACATGTTTCTGTAGTCGGGGTAAAGTGTTGTGCAAAGGAGAACCATGTACAATCCCCCCTGTCTCAAGTACTCTTGCGCAGGAAGAACCACAAAGATGCGTGGAAGGTTGGACCACCTGGATAAATCAGGATCCAGCAATTAAGGGAAGAAAGTTTAAAGACGTTGAACCTTTGCCCAGTCTCTTAAATTTGGTAATACCACACCGCTGCTGTAGAGTTATCGATACTTCTTGTGTCCTCATTATATTTTCTTCTGGTCAAAGGCTACTGGAGATGGGTCTGCAATGTGTGATAAAAGCCACATGGTCGACATAAGATGCAGATCCGTGAAGGATCATTTAACAGCAAAAGAAACTGGCCTGGATGTGGAATGCAGTCTGGAGCGTGGACTTTACTGTCAATCTCAGCCTAAGCTTCCTTGCGTTGACTTCGAGATTAGCGTACTGTGTCAGTGTTCAGCTAGTAGTACCACACGAACGATTGATAGTACAACAGGTACATAATACACATAGCCTCTGATCGTCACTTTTGTTCAATGTCAATTCTTCTTGCAGAGTTACCGACTACGATAAAACCAAGTTATGAAGAATGCAGCATGGAACGTCCTAATCAGCCACATCCCACAGATTGTCATCTATTCTATCAATGTGCACCCGGAGTCAAAGGAAACGAACTTGTGGAAAAGTCTTGCGGACAGAATATGTTCTACAATCCACAGGCACAAATTTGCGACTGGCCAGCGAACGTTATCCTGCTGAGGCCAGAGTGCTTATTTGCACAGACTACACCGATTAAGACTGAATGGACAGCTGACAAGACATCCAAGTCCAAAACCACGATATCAACAGCTTTCGAGAAAAACATCATCACTACAAGTATAATCTCTGCTTTCGATACATTCAGTCTCAGTTTACCTTTGAGGTCCTGAAAATTGAGCTCACCGCTATGATTTTAGAAGTGTGCAAGGAAGGTGAAACGTGGAGTGACTGTGCCATCAATTGCAACAAAGTGTGTCATTACTATCGCAATCTATTGTCTCAGGAAGGCTACTGCAATGGTGCTTCAGAGTGTATATCAGGTAGTGTCCAGTGAGCTTTGAGTTTTATCGAGTCTTCATGATCATAAACGCTTTTCAATTGTTTGGAAATTAGGATGTGTCTCAGCGAAGAAGCCACAATGCCCTCCGAACAAATTCTGGAGAGATGCTCTAACCTGTGTCGATGAAGCTGACTGTACCTGCAGATCTCACGAAGGAGACTCTGTCATCCCTGGAGCTGTTCTGAAAGAGTCTGAGTGCGAGATCTGTCAGTGCATCAACAATTATTATACTTGCGACAAGTCGTTGTGCACTGAAGGAATCACACCTTTAACGACTCTCGCGCCTTATGTGAAGCTCACAACGCCAAGTGTAGTGGAACACACGATGCTGGTGCCTAGCACTGTCAGTCCACCGGCGTATTGCGAGAGCAACAATTTCATTCATCTGGTTCGGTATTTGAACGACCAAGTAACCTACAACGCAAGCAGTGTCCAAGGTCCAATGTTCCTGCCAGGAAATTCACCATTGAACAGCGAAGTTTCTGTAGGTTCTGCTGGGTACTGGGAACCGGAGTATACGAATACTGATCAATGGCAAGTGATGTTAATAGAAAGAATGTTTTATATACGTGCTAAAAAGGAGCTTGTCTCATTGTACGATTGTGTGCAGGCTCGACATACAGTTCCAGAAGCCTGAACCAGTCTACGGTGTCATTCTACAAGGCAGTGGCCTGGAGGAAAAATTTGTCACCAGTTATAGAGTGCTGTTCTCTGAAAATGGAGACGCATTCTCTTTCGTGGTAGATGATAAAAAACAACCACAAGTATTCAGAGGACCTATAGATGAGTTCAAGCCAGTTGAACAAAAGTTCTATGAACCTGTCGAAGCTAAGGTTGTTCGAATAAACCCATTATCCTGGCACAATGGAATAGCGATGAAGGTGGAGTTGCTTGGCTGCCAGGAACTGACAGTAAGCAGTACGCCTGGAGTACAAAGTGTACCTGTAACGACAACGGCAATGACTGAGAAAGTTATGGTTCCAGGTAAGACGAAAATAATATAAATTTACAGGACAACTACTTTTAGGAAAAGAAAGGTTAGCGTGCCCCTTTCCACTGAGTCTGCCTATTCTATACAGTTGTTCCAAAAATTGACTACATTTTTGTGTTTGTAGTGTGTGATGACCCAATGGGTCTGGATAATGGTCAGATCTTGGACAAGCAAGTTTCTGCATCGTCCTCTTCCACAGAATTGTTGCCAAATCTGAAGTTAGTAGCTCCGAGTGTTTGGCATCCTAAATTAAACAATCCACATCAGTATGTGGAAATTGACTTTCTGGAACCTCGAAATTTGACAGGAATTGTTACGAAGGGTGGTGAAGGCACTTGGACAACCGTCTACAAAGTGTTTTACAGTAACGATGATCACCATTGGAGCCCAGTGGTCGATGAGAACGGTTCAGAGAAAGAGTTCTTGGCCAACTTTGATTCAGATACTGTTAAGAAGAACTACTTTGACAGACCTCTGAATGCAAGGTATCTGAAGGTTCAGCCAATCAAGTGGCACGAGCATATAGGTCTCAAGTTGGAAGTGCTCGGTTGCTTTTCGCCATACCGTGAGTGGGATTTCATTTTTACAAGAAAATAATGATTCCTTTGATTTAATTGCAACAATTTGTGCGTAGCTTCTGTTACGACAACCACTGAGAAGGTGGAAACAACCACAACTCCAATCGAAGAATGCAATGTCTGCGAGGGAATAACACATAACAATCAGACCAGTTGCACCTGTAAGGAACCGTACTGGTGGAGTGGGAACACCTGTGTGCCTAAACAAGAATGTCCTTGTGTAGTTGGACATGTATCGTGAGTACACACACGTTCGGTGGTCCGGTATAAATTGTAACTCAGGTTTAACAATTAAAATTTTCAGATACAACGTTGGCACTATATACATAAGGGAGGATTGTCAGGAATGCATGTGCACCTTGGGCGGAGCTTCCTTCTGCCAGCCAAAGAAATGCGACCCCTGCCGCGAGTCAGGAATGCGACCAGTGATAAATGAGCTGTGCAATTGTGTGTGCAAGCTTTGTCCCCTTGGTACACGTCACTGTCCAACCAGTGACGTTTGCATCGACGAAAATCTATGGTGCAATGGTATACAAGACTGTCCCGACGACGAGAAGGATTGTCCGAAAACAATCCCAACAACACCTTCCACCTCCGAGACCAGCACAATTCCCACGACAACTCCAGGTATGAGAATAGATCTGAAAGGACCATCTGTGACGTAAAATTTACGTTCTATATTCTTCCAGGTGTAACACAAGTGTGCCAGGATCCGATTTGTCCACCTGGTTACAAAATAGTCCTGAAGTCAGTGATGAAGTCGAAGTATTCTAAAAAATCCTATGCAAAAGCTGGAGTGAAATCTATGTCCAGACACCATTGGAGAACCAAAGGGCTCAGGTATCAGATTGTACAATTTGTATATGGATTTTGTTTCACTGATGATTAATCAGAAAGATTGTTCAAACAGAAAATCTATGCAGCAAGATTCGACTGGAAAAGAGGAACAAGAAAACGAGACGCAGTGTCCACAGTTCACTTGTGTGCCCATCAAACCACCGCCAATTCTTAACGAGGACAAACCGCAACCCTGTCCAGAGGCCTCTTGCCCGCCAGGTTACACGGTGATCTACGAGAAGATGAGTATGTACAAGCTAGTGAAGTGTCGAAAGTACAGCTGCCAACCTCCACCGCCCGAGGAAGCTGTGTGCAACGTAACAGGAAGGACATTCAACACGTTTGATAACCTGGAGTACAAGTACGACGTCTGTAACCATATTTTGGCTAGGGATATGTACACCAACCAGTGGTACATTACTTGTGAGTGCGTTGTACTTAGGATGTCCTAATTGCAACAGGTGAGGATAATGCTTAAAAACATTTTTCTTGCAGTGGAGAAACAGTGCGACAGACAGACAGGTCATTGCATTAGCATCCTAGTGGTGACTCTCGATGAGAACGTGATTGTCCTCTATCCTGACATGCACGCAGACATCAATGAGCATAGCTACA
>NW_015373986.1:542687-747814 GCF_001272555.1 Dufourea novaeangliae | reverse complement strand
CAGATAACAAGGCTCGGTGACAAATTTTCGTTGTTCAAGTTATCCTCCATCGGCGACACCACGTACTTGGTGTCCAATTATTATGGGTTCTGGGTGATCTGGGACTCGAACTCCAATGTGAAACTTGGTGTCTCCACGAAGCTGGCCCGCCGAGTGGACGGTTTATGCGGTTATTTCGACGGATACATGAGAAACGACAAACAAATGCCAGATGGAAATCAGGCTAGGAGTACTGTAGCCTTTGGAGACAGCTGGGCGATGGAAGGAGTGCCAGAATGTGATCCTCAAGTGTGTACTTAATCGTAACATAATCTATAAACTGAGATTCACTTTAACGGTGTGATCGTTTCAGGATTGCCCTTATGAGTTGCAAGCAGAAAACTGGAAGATTTGCAATGCAGTGAAAGACTCATCGTTGGCGGTGTGCTCGAACATCGTGGACCTGGAGAAGTTTGTCTCCCGTTGCATGGAGAGTACATGCAATTGTCTGCGCAGCAATCACACTTTCAACGACTGTCGTTGTCGCTCGTTGACCAGTTTCGTCACTGAATGTCAGGCTGGTGACTTGAACATAGATCTGTCCACTTGGAGAAGCACTTACGACTGTCCTGCAACTTGCACTCCGCCATTTGTCCATAAAGATTGCTTCAGGTACACTTCTGAACAATATTAATGCCCTTGCATTAGATGACCAGAATTCATGTTGTCGATGCGTTTTATTGTAGGAACAAGTGTGAGACCAGTTGCGATAATTTGCAACAAATAGACCCCTGTCCTGTGATGAAAGGTGTATGCTTCTCCGGATGTTTCTGTCCTGAAGGAACAGTACGTAATGGGGACCAGTGTGTGCCTCCAACGCAGTGCAAGGACTGCACCTGTGAATGGCTAGGCAACTCAAAGTTTATCAGCTTTGACAGAAAGAACGTCAAGTTTGATGGGAATTGCACCTACGTTCTGTCCAGAGATGTTCTTCAGAGTAAAAAGAGCTCTGACGAGCATACGTATCAAGTGTTGGTTTCGAATGGGATTTGCAACACTGGCACCTGCACCGAAGCACTCATAGTGCTTTATAAAGACCATGTTGTTGAAATTAGAGAGGGTATACCCCTGCAGGAGGTAAAATTGATACTACAATCTGGAAAATGCAGACGATTCCAGTTTACAATTTTTGCTTTCGTTTCACTAGTTTCAGGTGACAGTGGATGGCTCGATGGTACACGAATTTCCTTTCAACGCGTCTTGGTTGACACTGGAACAAACACCCTCGGACAAGCTGCGTTTGTTGATACCTTCTATACAGCTGGAAATAACCAGTTACGTGGTAAACTTTGCCTTCGCATTGACACTTCCTTCACACATTTTTGGAGGAACGATAGAAGGTCTTTGTGGTAACTGCAACGACGACTCGGAAGACGACTTGAGGAAACAGAATGGAGAAGTACAATAATTTATTTTCCACTTCTTGTGCGTCTTTTCTGATAGCATGATGAAACTTGTCGCGTTCTAGGTCACAAGCGACATGCAGGATTTCGGTGGCAGCTGGTTAGTCAACGACTCACCGCATGGCATTAACCTAATAACTGATGCTTGCACTTCCAACAATCAGAGTAAATGTATTCTGCCACCGGCTGACCAAGATCCATGTAGACGGTTACTGAATGATAAAGACTTCGGCAGCTGTCACAACTTTGTCGATCCGATGCCGTATTTAATGTGCTGCCAGGATAGTTTATGCACCGGTGGTGGTTTCTGTGACAGCTTCGAAGCGTACGCAAGGAAATGTCAGCAGATAGGAGTTTGTCTGATCTGGAGGAGCAGTGAAGTATGTCCTTACAGTTGTCCATCGCATCTAGAATATCGACCGTGTGGGCCTAGTTGCAAAGAAACTTGCGATAGTATCAATGATATCAGCAACACCAAGTGCACGAAGAGCTTCGAGGAAGGCTGTTTCTGTCCGGGTGACTTAATTCTTCACAATGATACTTGCGTCCCAAAGAAGAAGTGTCTTGTATGCGATGAGGAGGGCCACATTGATGGTGACACATGGTTCCCAGATATTTGCACTAGATGCACATGCGACAAGAAAATGATGAATTGCCAGAAAACAGAGTGTCCCACTGTGGACACTATTTGTGAAGAGAATATGACACCTGTTGTCGTCAACGGAACAGAGAAAGACTGTTGCACGAAGTACATCTGTGTTCCAAACATTCTGACAACTGTGGCACCCTTATGCACAGAAGAACCACAGATGCCTGACTGTGGCTACGGTCAGACTATAAAGATGTCCACTGGCAGTGACGGATGCAAGAAGTTTATATGCGAATGTTTGCCGCCATCCGAGTGTCCTGCACTGAATGAAATTGTTCTTGAAGTTGAGAGGCTTGATCCTGGTTTCGTACAGGTGACAAATACATCTGGATGCTGTCCAAGGTCGATGACCATCTGTGATCCAAACACATGCCCTTCGGTACCAATGTGTCCAGACTACTATCAATTGAAATCTCTTGTGAGAGAGAATGCTTGTTGCCCCGAGTACAAATGCACTCCACCGGAAGATCTTTGTTTGTATAATATCGCGACAGACAGTAAAATAGAATTGTCGGAGCAGGTGGTGGCCAAGAAAATTGGAGAACAGTGGATGGACGGTAAGTGTACTTCTTGCAGCTGCGAGCTCTCCGACGAAGGTCCAAAGCCAAAGTGCACGACGATGGAATGTCTGAGGGCTGCAAAACATCCGGATAGATTTGATTTTGTCGTGGAAGAAGTTGTGCTGAAGGATAAGTGTTGTCCCAGCTTAGAGAGAACTGCCTGCAAGGATGGGGATAAAGTGTACAATGTCAGCGAGGTGTGGCAACCGAATCCTGAAGACAGCTGCACTTTGATAGAGTGTGCCAAAGATAAGAATGTAATTCATAAGCAAATGAAGGTCGAAGAGTGCAACACCGTCTGCGATTTAGGTTACAAGTACCAACCAACTGAGAACAGAAAGAGTAATTGTTGCGGAAGATGTGTTGCAGTGACCTGTGTCGTCAAGAACGAGTTGAGGAATATTGGAGAAGTATGGTACTCCACTGATTTCTGCACCAGACATTATTGCAGGTCCACCAATGAAACAGTGTACGTAGAATCAGTCACTGAAACGTGTCCAAATGTGGATCCTTCGGAGGAGATGGAGTTCGAGGTAGAGAAACAACAAATTCCAGGGCAATGTTGTCCAATGTTTGTGAAGACTGGCTGCCGTTACAATGACGTAGTGTATAAATCTGGAGATAAATGGAAATCCCTGCTGGACCCTTGTGTCACTGAATTCTGTGCGCTGAACTCCAGTGTGACCAAGTACAAAGAAGTGGAAGTGTGCTCGAAGGTGTGTGCTCTTGGATGGACGTACGAAGAGCAACGGGGTCAGTGTTGTGGGAAATGCAAGCAGACACATTGCGTGATTGGAAATATGTTGTACGAAGCTGGAGCGACTTGGTCATCCGCTGACAACTGCACATCGTACACCTGCATGGATCATGGTGATCAACTGTCTGTGAGCAGCAGTTCAGCGGTCTGTCCAGACGTAACAGACTGTCCTCTCGACTCGATTTACACTCAAGGTTGCTGCAAGATGTGCAATCTGACGTCCCACAGCCTGAAAGTAGATCCGTGCAGCCCTGTTGACTTGGACCCACGTGACACCATTGGCATGTTCAGTCTTATCCATCGAAAACATGGGCTTTGCAAGAATACGATGGCCTATGAGGGCATCATCCAGTGTCGTGGAAAGTGTGAATCCAATGCATACTTTGATACAGGTAATAATCTTAAACTTGAAACAGGTAAAACTTCTTGAAAAATTTTCTAAATTCTTGATTCTTGTTCGCAGAAAATTGGACCCCTGTCGTGAATTGTCACTGCTGTCAGCCTACGGAATATACAGGTTTGATCGTTGAACTGATGTGCGAAGACAGCAAATTATTGAAGAAGCAAATAGTTGTCCCGGTGTCTTGTTCTTGCTCATCGTGTGTTTCCGGTGGTTCCGGCTACAAAGGAAGGAAAGGTTGAATTCAGGGTTGGCTCTCTGTTAACATAAAACAACTTCAAGATATGCAAGTTTAAGGGTTTAAGCAAGACGTAACATACAGAAATATAATTCGTTGATTTTATTTAATAATGCATATATATTTTGTGTATATATATACATTTCATAACAGTTCATATATCAGCTTTCTTCAAAGATATATATACTAAAGCTTATAATTCGAATTCTGGAGCGTACTAAGTACAATAAAAATTATTCAGTCTTCGTTAACAAGACTTTGTTTCATTTTTTCCCCCATAAACACGCCATATACACGCACTATAATCGAATTTGCCTCTTACGTTTTGTACTTCAAGATTCGGATACTTCAATTCTCGTATTACAAAATGTCGTATAGAGCAATTTGATTTCTGCAACCCCCCCCAAAAGTGATTCAGTACTGTGACAAAATCTTGGAGCACAAAAGAGGATGGCCTTTCCAAAGAAGAGGAAAAGAAGCTTGAACATCGAAAGCGAACAAAAAAGAAAAATTAACTTCTCGATATGCAACGATTTAGATAAATTAAAATCACAGATCATTCAACGTATACTCGTGAATTTATCGTGTTGCCAATTCCTTGGTGCATGGATTTCTGTCTCAATGGTACACGACGAGGACACAGAAACAGGACTACTTTCATTGGACAGTGTGTGTAGTGTCTCGCAAGACTAGTTATACCGAGAATCCTGAGAGTCGTCGAATTTATTTTACAAACTGGGAACCAAATAACACGAATAAATATTAATTCTGTACCTGGATCAAGTGTAAAAAAAAGTTAAAAACATGTTGTTATGTTACATAATCGTTAACGCTTCTCAACCAATAATTTACAACTGGGCAACGTAACCGAACTTTGAAAAAAAAAAAAAAAAAAAAAAAAAAAAACGCTACAGATAGAATCTCAGTAACAAAACATTATTAATCTTCCTTACGTGTATAACTTAATTCTTAACATTTATAATCGCTTCGTTAACGAGTCACGCTCAACAAACAACGCATATTCGTTAAATGTACGCCGATGAACACTTCGGGAAACGGGATGGCAACTAATACTTCTTATCTCTCTTTCTCTCTCTTGTCACAGAGACTTCAGTTCTCCCTCTCGCTTCCTCTGACAGCGTAAATATAACGCGTATTCTACGCACTCGAAAAAATACAAACGGCTGCAAATCTACAGATAGATATAATATATAATATATGTATATCGCAATTTATTTTATGTACACAACACTTATAGCTATTACATATTACAAAATTCATCGATCTCGGCTGACACATTGCTGTAGATGCACCGTCGAAACGAGGAAATTTTCTTTCAAAGGACTCCTGAATGCTGATCTATAAAGCAACTGAAAATCGACACAATCTTCTATTTACAGTAGTTTCATTCATCTTTTTGGGGCTGTGTTCATCCAAGTAATCGTAGAATAGCTCCCCTTTCAAAGTGAACATTATTTCTTCTTCTTGAATTAAACGATACATTCATATCGATTATCTCAAGAGTCCTGTATCTCAATTTTAGTTCTTCGTTGATACGCGACTAAAGTTTCCAAAAAAAAAAAAAAAAAAAAAAGAAAGAACATCTACGTCATGATACGATAATAATAGTACATCTCTAGTCTAACGGCTGAATATAAGCAAAACAGTACAATCATTCTTTCACGAGTAAACGTGTATCGTGTAATCACGATGGCTACAACTGAACGTAACGGATATGGAAAAACTTTCATAGCTTTCTCGTTCGAGAAACAACAGAAGACAATGATCACAATGCGATGATAGGGGTTTCGAGAAGTGGTCGACAAGTGATTGAACAGTGAGGAAACACGATCTTTCTAGCGGGTAGCCTGCATCTTATACTCCTAACAATTTTTGGCCTTCGCACAGGCTGCTCCAAAAAGATCACAATGATGCGTGTCGAGTCGATAAAGAGGCGTTGAAACTTCGAATCGTTCTCAGAGATCCTGAAAGGACTTAATGGATTCCATCCGAGTGGACACAAGGCTAAGAAGAAACGAGATAAAAATTGTGGAATTTCGTTGTATTCCAGCTTCAATGCCCTCAAAATATCGAAGAAAAGTTAACCTAAAAACGACCCCCTTCGGTCGCCCCATTTGGCGGTAATACCGACTACTCAATCGATCACTCTGCACGAAGCGTGGCGCACTCTGACATCTTAATAACAAAGTCAATTAATCGAGCTTCGGTTCCTGCTTCGTGTTCCGTTGTCTCTCATTTCTCTCTCAGCAAGGTACAGACAGGCTCTGTTCCATGTATGAACGTATGCTACCTGAAAGGAGGAAGGACTACTTTTTGCTACACTTACAGAGCACATACACACAGCGTGTGCTAACAGCCCGCTGTGATACCTTTTGCTACCTTCAACCACCGTAACAAATCTCTCTGGCCAAACCACGTGGCGTCCTCTCCTTAGGCAGTCTGGACACGCCTTGGTGCACGCACACATTATCGAATTCGGACACACGCTCGAGATTTAACAGGACTCGTTTGGGTATACGAGCCGTCGACCCTTTATTCAGGGCCCGTTAGCAAGTCTTAGGCGAGCTCTCGTTTCGCCTTCGCCTCGGCGTAGAACTGGGATCCACTTGAGCTGCTGATGCTGTGAGAACGTTGATGGAGGTGCCTGCTCAGAAAGTACACCACCGCCTCGTACGTTGCCATAATGATCGCTGTGTTCGGTATCTGTCTGATCATATGTGTGCCCAGACCATGATACAATCCAAATATCCTTTCCTCGGTGGCCACGGTTCTCAGGGTCTGCCAGAATGTCCGATACTTTGTCCCCTCTTCCCTCAGGCGTGTCCTAGCCACCTCTGAAATTACGGAACACACCATTATTCGTTGGTCCTTCAACGTAGGTTTTATTTTCTTCTTTCTATAGGATTCTTTTATGAAGAGTTTCAGCAGGTTCAACCCTAACTAAGTAACTGATTTCATTTTGAATGATATCAAGTCCAGAAAGCAGGCTTCCAGAGAAAATCAGAATGTGTTTGATCGATCAAAGCGCGACGCCCCGACGTAACATGCGATTGTACACGTTGACTGGCTGGCACACGCGAGGCATATAGAGCTCAGAGGTTATTTTTAGACTTGGGAATCTTGAGAAGGTGTGTTTGTGGTTGTTCTGATCATCGATCATTCTTTGCACAACTTGGACAGCAGTCCTCTACTGGAGACTTGGTCCTTCGAGCTAAAGAATGTTCAGAACTACTTCTCTTAAGATATAGAAAAGGCCAAAACTTTGTGAGTCCTTTGAGCAATAGACAATCCCACAAGGAACTAATGTTCACAAGGGACCAGGATGTTTGTGGAGGGAAAAAATGTTTTCAGAAACATGTGGCCCCTGCTCTTGAACCGGAGCCAATTCTTGAGTCACTGGTGATATCTTGAAAATAGAATCTATCTCCAACGGAAGTCGGAAATCCATAGGAAGATACAACACATTGGTACACATACGTTTGTTCTAATTTATCGGTAAAGAAGAAAGCTTGTCATCTGGAGGTGTACAGATATATGACCTTACCATGGGGGTAGGCGAAGATGGACGCAACCGTTTTGGAGAAAGATGCTGCTATCATGAATTCTATAAAATCGCGAATCGTTTTGATGTCGTCTTGCCTGGAGACTCTGGACCTGTGCTTCGTTAGCCAAGCCTTCACAGCCTCGTAGATCACAAAATGTATCACAGTCTCGCTTATCCCTACGTAGGAAGCCATAATGCCTTTGTAGAATCCTAGGATACCCTGGAAAGACATTCGACGACAATTAACCTCTTAATTCAATCCACTGTACCGTATAGATCTATTTTTCTACTCTCGCTAAAAGGATCTGAGAATGTGCTCGACTTAGTGGGGGGATATTCGGTAAGCTAAACTACAATTTTTGCCTCCACAAAAAAGAAATTATCTCGAGCACACAAGATAAATGTATCCAGATCGCTGTGGTCGATAAGGTAGGTACTCTATATGGTTGATATTTTTTTTACCGGTAAACTCAATAAGCCTGTACGATTTTAGGACTATGGACCAGTTATCGGAGAACTGGTCTTTCCCCAATGACGCTCATTCGCAGCGAATAACCACCTTCGTGTTTACGTATCGGCTTTTTCTTATCGCCGGGTTCCTGATTCGCGAAAGCACGCGATGATAATGGAACTTTCCGAGGGTGAATATATATTTACAATACAACAATATTACCCGTTCTATAATTACAATATTATCGAACAATAATCGCTGCATAGAACGCATGGCGCCATTTAATTGGGTACCGTGAACAAGAAATATAAAGATAAAATGGTAATCGTGCCTGAGTTTGCGGTACAGATTATTATAAAGAACACGAGATAATGAATGAAAATATCGCCCGTTATCAGGATAGAATCACACATGGATCACGTGATCGCCGATGGAACTAAGAGCGCGAAAATTCTATTTGCCCAGCGACACAGAGTAACGTTGCAAGATATTGACTTGTCTAGAACAGTTCCTTTTGTTTACTCCTAGACACCAACTATATTGAACGAGCTCCAAAGCATCGAAGAGTTATAATCAGTGGTAAACACTGAAAGGCTGTTTACATGAGTAATATTTCAAATATCGATACTTTTCAATTCAAATATCGATATTTCGAATATCAATACTGTTCAATTCAAATAACGATATTTTATATCGATATTTAATGTGACGATATATTCCAGTATCGATACTTGAACCATAAAACATCGAAATATCGATACAATCGCTGCATTTGCCGTAACGTAATAGGCCGTAAGTCAAATGAACCAATCGAGAGCTTCATATAAATTCTGCGATTGGTCGATTTCTTTTCCACACTGTTGTCTAGTAAATATCTGCTTAAATTGCATTATTTTTTATCAGTTTGGGATTCTATTACTTCTAATTTAATTGTAAGTATCGATACCGATAATATCGATATTTTATTCCCGATATACATATGTATCGATACCAAATATCGATACAAATTCAAATGTATCATCGCCATCTCTAGCGCCGGGAACGGAAGCGAGAAATAACTAGAACAGAATCTGTAAATCAATTACGACATGGGTCGATATGTTGTTTTCGTGGCACGATATTTTGGTCGCGTTTTGCTATTCGTAGATCGCGTTCCCTGCCTTTAGACTCTGGCACAATTGCAATTGCGATGTAAGATGCGCCGTGTCTGAACTGGTTCTGACACAATTGCAGGAAATCACAATTGGAACTATAACCAGACACTCGAACGGTCATATTTCAAAGTGAATCTTTTGGTGTGTAGAAGTATTCAAGAACTGTGTCGATTCTTTACTCCAATATAAAAGGTTTCTTGGTATTACAGTGTTGCCTAATTGGTATCGAAATATCCCTATATTCGTGTATTTTCGCACTCGGATTTCTAAATGCACAACCGCTGGCAAAAATATCCTTGGCTGGGACCAGAATTTCTTCCCTGTGGCATCCTAGACTATTGCGACACTACTTCTGTTGACTTTCGGCGCGAGAGCTACCCACCATTCTGCTCGTTCTTTCACGCGAGGATATTTTTGCCAATCATGACACAAACATACTTCTATACAATACTCCCCTTGTTGTCGTACAAGATCCGAATTTTACCACCAAAAAGACACTTTCTTTATCTTCAATTTTTACAGTACAACACCCTCAATGGAATCATGTACAGATAACGGGGCTTCGAAGTAATACCCAAGATAAAAGAAACATACTTCAAGTGATAAAATAAGTGGGACACAACTGTTGGTATTTACTTCGGTCTGCTGGGGATGGTACGACGAAGGAGAACCTCAACTATTCTCTGTTCTCCGTTTATATCTCCATAGGTTCTCAGTGCCTTCGATAAAAGCCTGTTCTCCGTTATTCCGCTTCTGGTATCGATCAGCAAAGAATGGAATGTATCTCGTAAACAGGGTAACTAACCAGGAAACTTCGACACCAAGAAAATTTCGACTTTCCTTGAAACTCCGTAGGTTTGTGGGGGGCATCAATAAAAGCCCCCCCTAAATGTTGATATGTCCTTTCCTATTTCTCTTTATATCTCGAAAACTATAGTAGCTATAAAAGAAACTATTGTAATGAAAATTTACCGAGTCTTCATGCCCTATAAAAGTCTGTATTCAAATTGTTGAAACTTTGTTTTTTTAAATAAACAAATAAGTAAATAAACAAATTCTTAACAATGTTATTAGACACGCTAGCAGAGCATAAGAATCCATTAAACTTTCATTCCAACAGTTTTTAAATATCTTCTATAGTTCTCGAGATAAACAGGAAAATACGAAAGTACATATCAACATTTGAGTGCTGGTTGCATCCAAAAGAGCCGAATATCAGCAAAAACGAAATATCCCCGATGATTCTATAGAGGCCCCCTACACACCTACGGAGTTTAAAAAAAAAATAGTATGGAAGTTCCTTTGTAATCGTGTGTGATCGATAGTACATGGCTCCGGGGATTTTGAACCGCACAGACTGTGTGTGCACCAGACAGGAAGCAGCACGTCGCTACACACGGGGTCTGTGTGTCGAGACAGGGCGGTCAAACACTCTCTGGCGAACACGCTTCTCCATTCAGGGGATAAACACGCCACGACGGTACCGATATCTCCTGACCTATCCCTCTTCCGACACGAAGCAAACACCCGCGGTGGGATACACGAATCGATCAAGTGACACACACGATGGGGAAACGATAGTCCAGCACGACTACTCTACAATGGAGGAGGAAAACGTGTGTGTTCGTACCGATTGGCCATATATCCTCTGCACGCATTCCATCGCGGTGATTCTGTTCGTTCGATGGTCCAGCTGTAGCCTGGTCTTCACGAACCAAATGGGATTTGTCAACGTGCATGCCACGAAACCTGAAAAATGAACGGACACGTGTCTTTTAATCCAATCGGTACCGTGGCGAGGGCACGCCTGCTCTGGGGGACACGCGCTGCCTCGAGTCCGTTCGCTGTTCTTAACACTAGATCTACCTCGACAATAAGCGTACACCTATTTCTATCGGATCTATAGACATGACAATCTTTTCAAAATATTTCAATGGAAATCGCATTGTTGTAACATTTGTCATCGTTACAAGAAGGTACGAACATCAGTCATTTCGACTGCTTTGGTAGTTCTAGTGTTTTAAGGGTCATACTTCGATTCTTCCTTCAGATTCATTTCATTTTCTATCAATTTAATGAGACCAGAAGTCATTTCATAAGCAGTTCGATCCACAGAGACGGGTCATCTTCTTGCAAAGTGGCTCTTCCCCAATGTTGGATTTAAATAAATATATTCATCACTATAATTGTTTAACTATACAAAGAAGCTTTTTCACTATTCATACTAGCTTTGCCAAGTGGTTTCAGTGTCTATTGATCCCCTGAGAGTCTTTTAACCCAAATCATTTCACGAGCAATTCGATCCACAGTGAACAGGACGTTTAGGCTGATCGTAGACTTCTGCGACAAACTACATTTCTTAGATTTTATAAAATTTCCCCGAACAATTGGATGTTTTGTGAATAATTCACCAGGAAGTTCGAGAAATTTGTTCTAAAAAAGGGTTCATCCCTTCTCCTACAGACTTATAGAAAGTCCCGTATAAGGTACCTACCTATAGGTTACGTTCGATTTCAAGGTAACCAGCACGCTTTCGATTGCGAAATCCCCCAGAATGGTCTCGAAACGAATCCAAGAGCCGTGCGTCTGGCTGCCAGAAATTCGTCGATCGATCCACCCCGATATACCGACCAAACATGCCAACTTCTAAATTTACCCCACGGGACATACCTATATCGCTTGGAACAGAGAACTGACAACGGTCTGAACGGAGCCTCCGATGATTCTCGAGAGATCGACCAAACACAAATGGAACAGAAAGAGGATCGTGATCAGGATGCCAAGAATCAGAATAGGAGATTCATTGCCGAACGTGACCTTGTACGAGGATGAGCCAGACAACAGAATCGACATTTTGAATTTTGTCGCGAATAAAAGAGCAATCATCTTCGGGATACCTGGAGCCTTCGTACCCGGTTGTTCCAGGGTCCATCTGAGAGGATTCATCGAAAAGTATATACAGGGTGGTCCAATAAAAATTAGGGCTTCAATATCTTCGTTGTTTTTGGAGATATACAAAAATTTTATTGACAAAAATTTGTCAGTATAGAGGGGGCTATAACATGACAGTGAAAATTTGTTTGCAAATGGAAGAGTTTCGGAGATTTCAAGGTCACCTTTACTTTTCTAAATAAAATCGTGTTTTTTATGCGTTAATTGATGCAACTCGACATTCCATATAGAAAAGTATTCATGTATGTATATCGAAAAATTATTAGTTTTAAGGATAGGTCCAAACACAACAGAGATATTTAAGTGCTAATTCTAATTGTACCACTCTGAATACATACGTTATATCCGCTGTGTTAACCCTTTAACGGTGGAATTTTTCTTTGAATATGTGTAACCATTTTTGATTCCTTTATTCTACTACAAGAAATATATTTTTCAATTTTTTATAGCAAAGGGTATTTCATTTCTTTCACATGATATTTCATATAACTTACTCATGACAAGTATACTCGTCAAACACTGTTAAAGGATTAAGCGACGTACCCTGTACAATATTTATATTCTGATTGGCTGTTCAGGTCAGACGACCTGCGGTACCTGGGCTTTCAGGAAATCATCTGCGTGTCCGTGAACGACCCGTACGTCATGTCCGCCTGGGGCAGCGCAAAGGCCGCTGAGGACAAGGTAATACCCGTGGGCAGTCTCATAAAAAATTGTGGAAGTACTCTGAACAATAAGAATATACAGTAAATCGTCGATGAGTGTTCGAAGGATCTTCGACACAGATCCCCACCACTTGATTCGTTCCACAGAGGACCCTCGCGTGGCAGGGACGACGCCTGACCATTCAGTGTCCCGAGGAGCCTTGAAGCACTCATCGATAATTTACTGCACACGGTGAGTCACTTAAATTTACTCGTAAACTACTTGTACAAAAAAATGTTTCAAACGAAAGATGTTTGATATCGAGCGGGCCATACAATGTGATAATTAGTTTTTCGATGTTTCGTTTTTTTATCGAGATACGAAGGTGACCTTGAGTTTTTGTATCACAATGTGTTATGTTTGACCCTGCGATTCGAAAGTATATCGAATGCTGACTAAAAAACTACTAAGGTATACGGGGTCAAAAACTAATAATTACCGAGATATGTACTACTACGAAAATAATAAGTCAATTTAGGTGGTAGAGTTAAGTGACTCACCCTGTATCAGGTTGTAAACGAAGTCTCTGATCAATGGACGATGCAAGTTACACAACCAAGATACCCTAAAAAGATCGCAACTTAATCGATTTAAGTCAGCCTGAGAGCCTTTTTCTGCACAGTAGCAACGAATGATATTTATGGGGATTACTGAACAGACCAGTGGCTGCATAACTTTGGCTAGTTGCAATAGAAAGGAGATCGAACCTGAATTTTACTATTTACCTCGAATGAACACCAACGACCGGTTCCCTATTCGAGGAGAAGGTTGATTCCTTTCTAATCTTACAAAATCGAAGCTTTTCTGACATCGAAACTTAGGTGAGAATGCTAGCTGACCCATTGGCTACTTACACGAGAGCAATTGGGATGGACATCGAGATTCCAGAACTGGGAGGAATCAGGAGTCGACGGTATTCGATGGCGACGGTGAACGGGATCGTCAGGGAGCTGTTCGTCGACTCGCCAAATGTGAAACTCATGTGTCTGCAGCAGGATGGTGTACCGACATATTGCACCTAACTATCTGGGAATAAAGAGATCACCTAACAAAATGACTGCTTGAATGACTGAAGAGCTCTAGTATCAATCTAGGTGTATGAACGATGTTTTCTTCTAGATACTCGAGATTACAGACGACAAATGGCTAGATATACCTCGGAGTGTTTACCCCTGATGGGCCAGAGTTTGCAAACAGGTATTCCCGCCGTCCTATTGACCCAGTTCGTGGGAAGCCACGCGGCCAACGCACTACTACTATGTTCATCGCGACGCATCCGGATTACGCAAGTGTTTTGCATTACGTTCCTCGGATGGCTAAACACGTCCAACGACGCGACACAACTACGCCCCTGGTGTCTCCAATAGATACCTAGACCTCGATATTCGGTTCATCGGGACGATACCAGCTCTAAAATGTTGATATGTCCTTTCTTATTTTTCTGTATATCTCGAAAATTATAATAGATATTAAAAAAACTGCCAGAATGAAAATTGAACAAGGCTTCATACCCTATAAAAGTGTGTAATGAAATTGTTAAAAGTTTGTTTTTCAAATAAACAAATAAATAAATAAACAAATTTTTAACAATTTAATTGCACAGTCTTGCAAAGCACAGGAATCTATTAAACTTTCATTTTAACAGTTTTTTAATATCTTCTATAGCTTTCAAGATATACCGAAAAATAGGAAGACACATTAACATTTAAGGGGTGGTTTCACCCCGAAGAACCGAATATCAGCGACGACGAAGAATTGTTCGATGCTTCTGTCGAGGTCCCCCACAAGGTCTTCGACGTACCGACGTTCCCTAGTTAGAACTCCACTAGTGGGGTAGGTCAAAGAGGACACGGTCAATATTTTCTTACGTGCGCGGGTTCAGTTCGGACGATCTTCCAACACTGTCACGTACCCGTTAACTCGCGTCTCGTTGGCAGACGGAAGGAATGTCGAATTGACGATGATCATTCGACCGATTCGCTAGCGCAAGTACTCAGCGAATTCTATTTAATTGCATCCAGTTTCATTGACACTGTCCCTCACTGTCAGTAAACACCGTTCGGTAATTTGATATACACGATATACTGTTGACAAGTTCTTACTATTTCTATTTAGAACCCGAAATTTCCACATGGCACGGACGTATCTGTTTTGTTTACGCGCCACGGTTTATGTATATACAGACCTTGTTTATGTTCCGACTGAACGTGACAAAACACGCGACCAATGACAATAACAAAAGAAAAAAAATTGGTAAGGGCAAACGACAGCATACTGCGCAGTAAGAATTTCTATGTTCTGCGCATTTTGAAGATCGAGGCCACACACGATTCGATAAGATAATTTTACAACAAGTTACGGAAGAAGGGACAGCGTTTATATTGCCGCCGCCGCCGCCACAAAGAGGCCTGTGGAGTAATATCTCGTGTTTTGACTCGGTTACATCGTCACATGCAACGAAAATAGACGAACGCATGTTTACGAGGGAATCACCGTTTGCCGCGATCCGACCGCCGAACTGATACGACTCGGTCGACGGACCGACACGCCCCGGCCACGGGAAGGCTCCAATTGGCGGCCGTAACGAGCGTATATTGCCGCATCGTACGGGCCCGTTTACGGTCTATTTTCGTGTCGATGATTGCGATTCCCATTGGCCTTGGTCGTCCTATGAAATTGCGTGTTCGTTGAACCTCGAATTTAAAAATGCTTGGGACTTAACGCGATTACAGTTGACCTGAGAAGTTATATTTTTAAAAGAAATATACAAAGGCATCTAAACAGATAGCACATGACGCCTTTAAAACGTCCATTTTACGGCTGTTTTAGGTCTAAGGCGCCTTTAAGCAGTCTTCAATGCGTCACTAGGCGCCATAGATCTAACCAAGTGGACACAGGACTTCCATGCGACATCTGGAGTCTTGTTTCACCTTAACATTGATTGTCCTATGAATTTATGGGAGTATTGGGGTCATAGGACTGAAATTGAAAAAAAATCCTGGACTTTTGTCTATCCTAACCTATATCTTTCCAACAGCAAGTGGGACCTCCATGCAAGAGAAGACCCTGTTAGTCCTATTTCCCTTTGACTAATATTGTGGGAATTTTGGTTCACCGGACAGAAATGCAAAATGCTCGACTTCCATCCAACCTAACCTATATCTATCCAACAGCATCTGGGACATTTAAGATCCCTCGAGGTTTTTCGTTTCACAGTAAAAAAGAAGCTATATACGAAAGACGGATCCCGTGGCAACCGAAATCTGATAGTGTTTACCACGTGCAGCGCACGTTCCTTGATTATTGCCGGATGCAACATTGGTGTCGAGCGCATTTGCGATTCAAATGCCCTCGTACGATCCTCGATTTGCAATTCAATGTTTGACTCCATCGTATATTGCTCCACGCCCGACGAGTACAAATTGCAATTTGTTCTTTTTTTGTTTTATTTTTATCACCTAGAGGCAGGATCATCGATAGGTCGTGTGCAATAAACATTTCGAACGACAAATCTAGCGCGTAGATAGGGAGGGGCAGATCGACTACCTTGCGTTTCCTGGAGAAACGCGTAAACATTATTATCGTTCCATTGAGAAAAACCGCGCAGGAGTCATAAGCAACATGTTCTTGCCTCGATCCGCTAGTAAATAACCGCGGGACCAACCGTTCAATTACACGGTCGTTTGGTTTAAAAATAGAACCAGTGGCACTGCCGCCAGTGTCTCTCAAGTTACGTCTCTTTCTGACCGATTTCGAAAACGAGGAGGTATACACAATTCGATGTGCATGTATCAGAAATGGACAAATTCATTATCTAGATGAAAAGATCATTTTTATCTAGAGGAAATTTTCGAATAACGAATAAAAGATAAAGAAAGGCAATTTACCATTTTCAATTGATGAAACGTGAAACTTTCAATATTTATAATAAAATAAAATTTGGAGGTTAGGATGACGATCGTAGATATTGTTGCTTTTCACTATACAGGGCGTTCCGGTTAAAATAGTGTATCTGTGATCACGCGAGAAATATTTTTGATGTAATTTAAATCAGACTGTGGAGAAAATTATATAAGTGAATTTGACATTTTTAGAGTAAACTTTGTAAAAGTAAATTTAGTTTTTTTTTCTTCTAAAATGAAATCCATGGTTTCGTGAGGCTTGCGAAATCAGTGCAATCTTAATTTACAACAATCAGTTCAATTGATTTACTGAATTGAAAATAACGTTCAGTTGCTTTTGTTGAAGTGAATGTAGTCGTGTGGTCGAATTAATAATCATCTATCGGACGAGTCGTCAGTGCTTAAAGGGTTAATCCGCGTTGAAGGCGCCAGGTAATTAGAAAAACGTGCGACGACACGTGATCGCCGAGACGCAGTAAGGCAACGTTCGCTGACGATAACAAGTTTTCCGCTATCTGCGTGATTGGAGGAATGTCACGCGAGCCTGGGAAGCACTGTTTTCGGTTGGTCGAGCCCGAGGAATCTGATGACTTACAAGGGAAACTCGATCATTTTCGGTGACCTCGGATTTTTTTTAAACTCCGTAGGTTTGTAGGGGACCTTGACAGAAGCATCGTGCAATTTGTCGTTTTCGCTGATATTTGGTTCTTCGGAGTGAAACCAGCCCTTGAAGATTAATACATCTTTTCCAATTTTCCTCTCTATCTTAAAAACTATAGTCGAAGCGAAAAAACTGTTACAATGAAACTTTAATGGATTATTATGCTCTACAAAAATCTGTAATGAAATCGTTAAACATTTGTTTATTTAAAAAATAAACTGTTTACCATTTCAGTACACACTTTTATACAGCGTAAAAGCCATTAAATTTGTATTCCAACAGTTTTTTGACATCTACTGTAGTTTGCAAGATATACAGAAAAATAGGAAAGGTCCTCTACAAACCTGTATAGTTTAAAAAAAAATCGAAATCTTCAGGGTAGCATCGAAGGTCCTAGTTGTTAGAGATTTAAAAAAAAGTGTCGCTTGATCGTGACTATTGAAGACGATTTCCGTGTCGACGTACACAGGACACGGTACAAACGAGCCGCAATTGCTCGAGCGTGTTCCAAGGTCGGCCATGATTGGATGCAATTGCACGCTGTGATAAGAAGTAAAAACAACAAGCCAGTCATCTGTTTCGTCCGTTACGCATCGAGACCACGTTGCGGTTATTGAGTAACAGGATAGCCCCTGTGTGGTGACAGAACATTATTGGATTCGCTTTCATTGACGAGATACACCGCGCGAAAATGAAAGTTTCCAGATCTGATCAGTATAGACAGAGAATAGATCTGATTCTGGAAATCTTTAAATTTTTATTTTGGGTAATTTAAATGGTAGGGAATTAAGCTCTTGAAAATTTGGGTATGGATGAATTAGGGATGAGGTTACAGAATGAGATGTCCAATGGAAAATTCGGTGCTGGGTGGCTACGTGACTACCGGCACGTTTTCGTCACGGGTGGAAGGGGAGGTGAACGTTCGAAGTGGGCCACGGAAAAAGAAGCCAATGAAACCTGTCCATGCAACCCTTTCATTCTGCGTGGACTAAACACTAAATCCAGTATCAGAAAGACCTAAATACTCTTGGGGTAGATCTTTCTGTTGACTGAGAAAATTAGTTAACAAACATATATCATCAGCATTTCTATCGCGCCACGAAGCACCCCCGCGGAGAGATGTCTACCGGGGTTGAAAGTTCAGTTTTCCTCAGATAAGATATCGGTCCATGAAGACCACGCGGAACAGCGCTACCAGCGTAGACCAAATACTAATGTAATTATTATAACAGACTAGAAACAACATTCAACCATGGCAACGCCTAATTGGATATCTTCTTTATCGTCCAGATTACATATCAGACCCCCCATATCTCCACAAAGATAATCGACAATCAATTGACATCTAATTAAATCGACTATTAAGATGATCCAGGACCTCCGGACAGCTCAGAGGCCGCCCCGGAAGAGCAGTAATCACTCTGAAGTCTCAATAACAATCTAAATGCGCAGATGATATTAATAACCACCGATTAGAAAATCCAGTAAATCGCAATGCAACGGGTTATCGATGCGTCAGAGCCGTTTTATCTGCAACTAGGCGCAATCCCATTCAGCCAGATAAGGCGTAATTACGCTTGCAAGAGGTGACCCCACTGAGTCTGTCTATCTAAAGCTATGATTATTCGATAAAGAAAAGAACCCACTCCGATAACACGCCTCCTACATTGTGTTGCGAACGGGCAATGCCTTCGGTCAGATACGATCTGATCTATTTCTGGACTATTTTCTAGCCTCTTCTGTCCTCTCGACTTCAGCCTTCTCTCTTCTACCTTGACTTTCTAGGATGTGTTACACACCATCAGGTTTCTTTACGACGGGGTGGGGTAATAGAGAATATATCGATCAGAAAACGGAAAGTATCTTGGATGGACACTTACCAGCGCAGAATGCGGAGAGAACGTGTACGATTGGGGTGTCTGCGGGTAAGATCTCGTTGAAGGCGACCTTGCTCTTCGAGTACGCGCAGAAGTAGATCGCCCTTGACGGAGCTACACCGACGAGGTTCGGGCCCAGGCCCTTGAACAACGCCCGGGTACCCTCGTTCTGGACGATGTAACGTATGCACTGATAGATCCCTGGGGCCGAACGCGGATGGGGCGTGCTACCAGGCTGTCTCGGCACCCCGAAGTGCGACAGGGCGACCAGAGCGTGCCTGCAACAAAAGGAAACACGAGGATCGAGGATTAATCAAAAGTGTCTCTGATCGTTGCCTTATCTGTAGACTGCGGATCTTTAGGCAAAATGGATATATTTTGTAATATATGCAGGCAGGTGTAAAATAAAAAATGCGTCCTGTTTTTAACGATTTTAGCAGGCTGAAAATAAAATTAAAACGTTATGAAACTCGATGGAAGCTTTCTTGTTTATCCTTCAATCTAATTCAGTTTCGAACGTGTATCCTCTTCTACTGAATTTCTGTTTGTATGTTCAACAAGAAAAAAAAAAAATAAGATGATTTTCTTTCGATCTGTTGGAACATCCAGAAATTTGGAATGTCACGGCGGGGACTGTTGGTGGATACGGCCCGGGTGCTTTGCTAATGAGAAAGGTGGTTTTCGATTTACTAGCACAATGTGATACTGCGTCGTCAACAGGGGGAGTTATTTCGAGCGAAGGAATCCTACGAATGCAGGAATTAGTCGTGCAGAAACGGCCAACCGTCTCTGGGATACGTCCACATGGGCTCAGGCATCGAGTAGCTTGAAGCGTTTAATATTACACGGAAATATGTTGATAAAGTGGAATTATTTAGCATGTACTACGGATCCATCTCGAGCTCTGAAGCTGACCTATATATATACGTTTTAAATGGCCACAACTAGTGAATGGGAAATGCTGAGCAAGAAAGCGTGCAAGGATTTTAGTTATCTATTGCAAAACATGCATTCCAGCAAAGATAAATACAGGAATGAGGAAGTGGGGTTTGTAATTCGAGCCACTGGAGAAACGATAAGGGTGGATTGTTTTTGAGAACTGATATGTTACAGGTACAGATTCATTGACCTTTCCTGTCGACACAACTCCAAAACAAGCTCCCTACACTGCGTAGCCGTGTGATCCAATAAAATCAAAATGCTATTTCAACAAATTACCCTTGAAACCCAACGCATTCATGTCTTCCGTATGTTGTACAGAAAGGGTTAAAAGCGCAGCACAAAAGAGGAGGGATCAGGGATCGTCTTCCTTCTCCCAAGGGCCTAGTTTTATCAAAATACACTTACTTCAATTTCCTGAAAGAATCACCGATATTAGTATACATACATTTTAAACAGTGCCCAAAATAATTAAAGCCTCACAGCGTGCTTTATAGAGAACACATAGCTTTGCGGAGAAATTTCAGAAGGGATCCTTAATTCTTTTGAGCAATCTATTAAATTAATACCGTACGCATCCCAATTACCTGGTGTAGCCTCCATTGCACAATCCTTTCCTTTCGGGTTTATGGAAGCTCTTGCATGTCACATGGCCAGATGTCAGTTCCTTGTTCACCGGTGGCGGATAAAAACCTGAAGAGGATTGCAGTCTGGTTTTCACCACTTCTAACGGGCAAGTGATTATTGCACCTACTGTACCGGCCATACTGTAAAACAAAAACAAAAACAAAAATAGAGGAAACAATATCAGTGATCTATCAGATGCACACATTCCAGAGCAACTTCCACCGACACACGCGTTTATTTAACAACAATCAACGGAATCCGTGTTTAAGGAGGAGACGATAACAACAGACAATTGTTTACACTGTTTGCAAAATAAGATTCACCGCGATAAAACGCAAAATAAGTTAACTCCCGGTTCAAAAACTTCTGAATCATTTGCACCGTAAACGGCGATGTTTGCAATAACATTTAACGACGTGTTGCCAACGCGGCCCTGAATTAATAAATACGCTTACTACGCGCAAAAACCTGCGTAATACGTTCCCACTCATATATTCTGTCCACTTATTAATATTGACTTGACAATTTACGACAGAGAAGAAAAAATTCAAATTCCCGCCGAAAATATATTCTGTCCACTTATTAATATTGACTTAACAATTCACGACAGAGAAGAACTGGTTTAAATTCCCGTCGAAAATATATTGCGTCCACATGAAATATTGATTTGACAATTCACGACAACGACCAGCCGAGAAGAACCGGTTTGAATTCCCGCCGAATATTTTCGTGCAAAATAACCGTCTCAGGGAACGGCCGTAGTCAGTGAAGTCTGTAAAAAGCGTTATATATCGCCCGCGTTTTGGCACATACACACATGACGAACATGGAAAGAAACAAAGAAAGAATCGTGAGCCACAAAGAAACCACTCGAGGATGTCGTGCGATGAAAATACGCCGGTTTCTAAGTTGGGACGTTAAATTACGCACGTGGTCGCATTGGGCAGACGAAGCACTCGAAAAAAAAACATTTCGTTGAACCGTATGTGCGTGAAAACTTAATGACAAAATATAACCTTTGTGTGCATATTTACGAGGCGGTCAGATTTGGTAACCACGCACACATACACGTCGTGACAATCGTGATGGGCACAAAGGGGCATTGTGAAAGATCGGTACATATTATAGATCTTTGGTTCAGACACGTAATTAGCACCAACGGTCCAATGATGCAACAAGAATTTGCTCCGCGAATAACGTTACATCCCTAACGGATTTTAATTGAAGTTTAACGTTAATGGATGGTTTTAATATTTCTGCTTGAAGTATTTAGACGTACATAGTAGTACATAGACGTACTGATGGAGTCTTGACATGTAAAATAAAACGGATCAAATTGTGTAATTTTACACGCACATAAGACCGGTAGTGATGACACAAAATCGAACTAGAGACACACACAATCGCCAAGTGCAGAATTCCTCCTTAAGCCCCATCCCCAATGCAACGCACTCTACTGCTCTTGTTTTTCTTTTATGTAACAATTTAAGGCCTGTGATCTGTTATCGAGATCCTACATAATGTTCCGTCTCGTTAAATGAACCACGATGTTAATCACACAGAACGTACACAACCGTGTGTAAACATTGTTTTTTTCGTGTATAATACACCAATGTAAAGGGGGCCGGTAAAGATGACGTAAGATCGAGCCGGTGACAACGTCGCAGAATCCCTAAATGCGGAATACTTTAAACTTCATGCTCACTGTACTCCATTACTGTATCCATTACTCCTCTTTTATTTACCAAATATTGTTACGACAGAAAACTTTATCCTAAGGCCTTCTGACTCTCGTGTTCGTTCGGTAAAAAAAAAACTCAGTATACTAACGAAAAAAGAGGCACCGTCCAGAAAATGCACTCAAACACTCGGGAAACATCGCACAGTGCGGATTTCCGAGTTACATAATGTCTGTTCGAACCAGCGTAGAATCAGCCCCCAATAGACTCGTTGCGATCGAGGACAAAAATTCACGCCGTCAACGCGCATCACGAATCTGGCTCATGTTACACGCGTGCTGCGCACAAAATATTCCTATCTCCGGTTTCAAGCGGCCGGCGTCATGTGTCCGATCGTCGACACCGTTTCCGTGGATTTCGGTCTGTTTTTTGAGGTACGAACAACAACAGCGTGGAGGGAAATAATGGTAGAAAAAGAAACCCACCCTCCGGCGATGAGGTGTATAGCAGTGTCGTGATCCCACATTCTTCCGACTTTTCCTGTCACTATGGGAGCATATACTTCACGGGCGTAGAAACCAGAGGAAATACACTGAACAGTTTACCACGCGCGAAGAACTGCACTGAGCGAAACTGCGCCCGAACGCAGTGGGGGTTCGTTCGTTCCAACGTTTATTCGATTCTTACTACGACGATTATAACACGAGACAACCGACGGGACGAAATGAACACCATACGACACGTTCGAGAGCTCCGAAACAACTGATCGCATCGACCGCACGGCGCACCGAGCTTTACGGCGCACTGTACTGTACAGTCCATGAACTATAGCAACCCTCGAAGATGTGTACTAGTCCTTTCAATGTAAACAGGTTTATCTCTCTCTGTGTGTATAGATGACGAGCCTGATGTTACGACTAATTGCGACTAATAGTCGAAACGCTTCTGTCTATACCACTTGATCCCACTCTTCGATAACCAAAAGGTCACCAACCAAAATAAGAGTTTCTCTGCACTGTGACGTTCACGTGTGAGATTTCCACGGCAAATACTCGGTGGCGCCATCTTCGGGAAAATGCTGAAGCTACTAGCCAATTGGTACGGCAGTCTTACCATGAGATGGTAATGTAGGAAGCTTTTCTTGTGGAATCTGGTTACTATGTACATATGTAGATTGTAGGCAGCAGGAACTTGGAAAGTTTCCGAAGAATATTGACATTATAATATTTTGAACAACTTGGTAAAATGGCTGAATCTTACAAATTTGTCTGATTTCTACTGATAAAGTAATACGGTTCCGCGATTATTTATAGAATTTACAATGGTTTGTTAAATATTGAATTCTGCACATAGCGAAAAGAAATATATCTTTCCGCCATCTACGAGAAAACTGCCAAGCTACTAGCGAAATAGTATCATTTATTAACGTTAGAGCGTGCCATGGTTCACTTTTGCGCGCAATTTGTTATTTTATTAAATATCACATTATTGAGTATTCCAATTGGTTTTTGTTGCTCAATATTATTCTAAAGAAATGGAATAAACAATTTGTCACCCACAGAATTCATTTATCATCGTCAATTACTCAAACTTTTATCTATACGTTGCTTTTAACATTCGCCTCTAATTAATTAAATATTAATTAAACATTGTACCGATAACAACTTTCAATGTATAGTATCGATACAGGGATCTCTAATAAATAATTTGACACCAATATCATTTCATTTTATAAAAAATTAACTTGATTTCACCCGAGTTTACTCGCGAGAGACAGAGAGTAGAACTCAACTGTCGAAATAATGGGAAATATCCACTGTCGGTTATAAACTCGTGTATATGATCCAATGCAAAAAGGCAGTTAGCTGGCTAGTACCCGACAAATGGATCACGATCTATCTCGTTAAAGACCTATGACACAATACCGGACGCTATAGCGATTCGTATTTTTATAAATCGAAAACGGTGTGCAACGGTCAAACGATTCACGGTGAGACGATTTGAGGCACATGGTTTGAGATGTAGTGGATGACAATTAGACCGCTAGTCGTTCGATAATTAGTAATTAAGATCGTCTACTATTGTTGGCCGATTATTAAGCGATCGTCGATTTGATTTTATTAATGAAATGAACAAACCGACGGACGATGAAGAACGCAGAAGACGCTCATTGGAGGCAGGCAGAGAGATGGTAAGAAGGTCCATCGTCCCGTTCTTTGTTTAGGATTAATTATTGATTGCCTTTGAAGTTATTCTTCATTCCATTTCACTAGGCTAATATGCTCGGTTACTTCTCTGCAGTATGTGTCAATTATTATATCTTGTAATAAAGTGGAGAAACTTTCGTGCAATTTGTACACAAGTAGAATTTGAGGCTCTCACCACCTGGCATTATGCAGTTATTAATCGGAAGGTTTTGGGTTTCAAGACTAGATTACTTAGTCTAATGTTTGTTTCTTTCAGTTGGAGAAGTACAAGGCGGAAAGAGTCAGTAAAGCCAGAGGTGCGGGTCACAGTCAAACGGAAGAAGTGTCGGATGAAGAATCTTTTCACAATGACAAATCTATTGGTCATAAAGAGTCTTATGTAAGAATATATTTCATGAAACAACGAGTCAACCTAGATTTTGTATATTTAGTACATTGAATATATATATATATATTTTGGATGCATTTAATTTGTAAAGAATTATAAAAGTATAATGTTTGCACAATGTAGGTGCACGAGGGTGTTTCATCAAGAGACATGACACAAAGTAGCGTCAGTATGAGTGAAGGAGAAGCAGATGGTGACCTGGAAGGACTTGCCGGAAGAGTGGCTCAGCTGGAAGAATTATTACAAGGAAAGGAAGCCATAGTTGAGGCTTTGCACGCCGAGATTGACCACTTAAGAGCCGAGGCTTCATCCCCTAACTCTTCGCAAAGTCAAAATAGTAGTATACAAGGCAGAGATATTATATCGTTATATCATACTAAGGTGTGTTATATCATCAATACGCACAGACACAGTAATTGGATAGTTTATTCTCTTTGTACACCACGTATACTATTAAAGATGCATTGTGTTTTGTTAAACAGTTGCAGGAGTTTGAAAAAGCAATAAATAAACGGGATAACTTGATAGAAGAATTGACGTGGTCGTTGCAGCAAGCATTGTCCGCGCGGGATAATCTTGTTGGTCAATTGAATTCTTTGAATGCCATACATATTTCTAATAAAGATGCACCTTGTACAGTAAATAGTGCAAATTTACAAGATAAGGTGAGTCGTAATTTCTCTAAATCGTGAAGGAGTCGGGTCACGTGTACAGGTTAATTTTCGTACAGATCGACAGCATGGAAAACACATTGAGCGAACAGAGATCGATAATACAAAAACTGAACAGTCAGCTGATTCAAACCCAGGAACACGTGCAGACGTTAGAATTGGAGAAAGAAACACGAAACGCCGAGATCAACGACTACAAATTACAGATAAACAATTTGAACGAACAGATTCGATTGGGTGCAGCTGACAAGAACTTGAACATCGCCGAGACGTTGGAGCAGCAGAAGCAATACGAGGCGCGTGTCGATAAAATCAAACAGGATATGCAACATATTTTAGAGAAATTCACGACTGAAACGAACGTGAACACTGCGCGTCATCAACAGGAATTGAAGGTATGTGCCAGAAGCTTGTTACACCATTAGACACCTTCGTTTTAATAATTTTCATTAATTTTCCTCTAGGATTTGGCTGTGAAACACGAAATGGAAATAATGAACATACAAGAGAAATACGAAGAAAGATTGAACCAATTGAAAGACGAGAATAAGTCGTTTGCGGATCGTTTGAACAAAGACTTGCCAGATTTGGAGACCAGACACGCCAAAGAACTATCTATATTTCAGGCTCAAATGGGCCACTATAAAAAAACCGTCGAAGCTTTGAAGCTAGAACTGATGAACCGATCGGAGTCTCAGCACATTGCTCAGGCCGAGCTGAATCACTACCAGACAAAGCTGAACGAGCTGAAGGTTCAGTCTGAGAAAGCACGTCACGTGCAGGACTTGGATCATCAGAAGGAGAAGGAAATGCTGAGCGAACAGATCACGCTGCATAAATTGCAATTAGAAGAGATGACGTCGAAATACGTTGCTGCGACTGCGATTCTGGAATCGAAAGAGAGCATGGAACGTTCCTTGGAGCAAGCGTTAACGAACGCCGCGACATTGAAGGACGAGAACGACAGTTTGAAATTCAAACTGGACGATTTATCGTCCAGATACTCGGTGGCCCAGTCGCTGATCGAGAACAGTCAACAGCATGAACGGACACTGAGCAACAGAATCTTCGATCTGGAGAAGTCCTTGTCCAGGGTCAGCGGTATAAACGTCAGTACATTGAGTGAACTGAACGAGACCACTTACCAGACGTTGGACGAAGTGGCGATACAGTTTCAATTGACAAAGCAGAAGCTCGAGGAGAAGGCAGAGTTCGAGAAGCTTCTGGTCAATAAAATCGAGGATCTCGAGGATGACGTTCGGAGGACGAAAGAGGAGCTGGAGCAAGCAAATCTGACCAAGAAATCCTACGAGAAACAACTGAAGGACATGAAGAACAGCTGTGATAAATACAAATCCGAGCTGTCTTCATTGAGGAAGCACGAGCTGGATGGTCAGAGTGCTCAGGCTAGTCAGATCAGTGATTTATTACAGAAAACTGAGGAGGACAAGCAGGAGATAAAAAAACTGAAGGTAATTCTGGAACGGAAGGAGGCAGAGCTAACAGAATCTGTGAGACAAGTGCATGATTTTTCGGAGAAATTCAAAAAGTCTGAGGAGGAGTGTCAACAGCTGAAAAGTGGATTGGCCACGGCATGGGCTCAGTGCACAGAGATGGAAGAGAAATTGAATCAAACGTTGGTGTTGAGCGAGAGTAAACTTGACATGTCGGTACCATCGTCCAGCTGTAATAGTACCTTGACAAAGCAAGTGAAAGTTATACACGACCAGTGCACAGACACAAATAGAATGTTCTACGAGAACAAGGAAGAGCTAGAAACCACAGCATCGTTGCAGGCAAAGCTTGCATCAGTCTCAGAGGAGAATGAAAGATTGTTGAAGGAGTTTGAACACTTGGAAGATAAACAGGTTGATTATAATGAGATCAAGGACAAATTGAAACACTATTCCACTCTGGCTGAGAACTTGGCAACTGAGCAACATCGTATGGAAGGTGAGAACCAATCCATGAGGAAGGAACTTGGAACTGTACGTTCGCTTCAAGAATCAGTGAATCAGCTGAGAGCAGAGAAGGAATCATTACGGAAGGAGATAGATGCACTTGTTTGCGTTCATGATGAGCAGATAAGCGCGATAAAGGCTGAAACAGCGTCAGAGATCAGGAAAGTTCAGTCCTTGGCGTTGGGCGTGAAAGACGGTACCACGGAACTGCACGAGCTGAAAACTGAATTGGAGAAGCGTCACGCGAAGGAAATGGAGGAGCTACGGACCTATTTCGAGCAAAAGTGTCTCTTGATGGAGAAGCAGTATTCAGAAGAAATATTCAGCCAGCAATCGAAGAAAATGTCTGACAATGACAGCGAAATAGCTGACCTGACGGAAGGCTTATATTTTGGAGGCGCTGGGGATTGTCTGAATGCTTCTAACCTCTCTGAACGCAGCTCAAGGGTCGGTTCTCCATTAGGGGATGAACAGTCGAAGCACAATAGTAATGGTCTCAGTAGGTCTGAACTGGAAATGACCATGAAGGCGTTGCAACAGGAATTGCAGAATAAGATAATAGAAGTGCAAGAGGTGAAATTACACTATGAAAAAGCATTGACTGAACAGAAGAGCAAGTACGAAAGGGAACTATGCAATAAACAGGAAACACAGACGCATGAATTCTTGCGAAACGTAGTGAATCAGGTAGGTGCAGTACTTACTAATCTATGCATTTTTCATTCATTGTAATTAATGCATTATATTTGTATTATATTTTGTGTTAGACGTTGAACACTTTCTCTGTGTGTTAAAGCTTCCTTCTCCATCGAACTATCTGTTATTTACTAATAAGAGTATATATACATATGTTTTTCGTTCATTCCTTCACTGTGTCTCTACATTAGATCTACCTCGAATTTGATACCTTTCGGTAGAACAGGTGGATACATGTTTGTTGAAGTAGAACGAATAAGTTCTAGAATAATCTTACCAAAGAAGTGCATGATACATCAGTGTACAATTGAGTGTAATCTATGTGTATGTTCAATTCAGTTTTAGTTTCTTTATTTTTTTTTTTGCGTTCCGTTAGCTTCGAATAGTTTTAGAGTAACTGAAAATTATTGTGCGCATACTTTCCAATATGGAACTAGACGTAACCGTGATAATACCATTATTCCTCCTGTAACTAACATGCTATTGTGTGATCACATACGTGTGCATGCAGCATTGTCAAACAGAGTGGGATGCGGGTGCGTTGGAAAACGGTGAATTAACTCAGCTGCGAGCGGCCTACAACCATCAATTGGAAGAGCAGATCGCGCTAGCTAAATTGGATATTGTCAATGCACTTCAAGAACAGATTCAGGTAGTTTTAGAATACACACGAATTTATGGACAAATTACTTAGCAAGTATCAAAACAACTACATTTATTATTTGCAACAGAAATGAACAGAGTGGGAGATTGTATTTATAGTGAACTAATTGGTTGCTTTTATATTGGGATCATTTGTGTAATAGGCTCTCCTGTCGGTCGAGTCAGAGGTGGAAGACAATCTGTCACCAGAGTTGTTGGAGTTACGCGATAGACTCACTGGGAATGCAAAACGCGAGATGCAGTTGCTTCAAGAGACTCATGCCACGGAAGTGCAACGACTGAAGGACGAGTATTCACGAAATGTCGCCAGAATGATAGATCGCCATCAGGAAGAGCTGAATAAAATTAGAGACACTGCTCCGGATCTTGACAAGAAACAAGATTCAAACAAAATCTTGCCTCCTGACATTCTGGCGGAGAGGTATTTAATACTCGAGTGGATACAGAAATCATTTTTTTACACTTACTAAATAGTTCTGATGTTTTTGTTACACAGGAACAGCTTACGCAGAACATGTGGCACCCTTAAGATCCTGATCGAGGAATTGGTGAAGTACTTTGTCATATGCGAAGAAGAAGTGAACAATACTGTCATCACTGAGGTGCTCAAAAGGCAATTCTCCGATAGTATTATTAACGAAAAGACGCTACATACCGAAGAAGTCGAGAAATCGCAGAACGAAGCATACAATCCTAACTTAAATGTATCATCACCGAAGATCAAGCGAGTCCACTTTGCTCCGCAGACCATTGAAATAATATCGATCATAAATAGTGATAACGAGACATTAGAGAACACCCTGGGACACGATATTATCACGGAAAAATTGAAGCAAGAACTGAACAACTGCGTGCGACGTTTGAAGTCCGAGAGCGCTGAAATTCTGGGTGTCTCGTCCGCTAACGTTGGTGGTCAGCGTAGCTCTCTCGCGAAAGACGTCACGTGGATCAGTAAAGCGAACGAAGAGTTAAAGTCAAAGCTACACGAGGCGGAGTCCCTGATCATGAGCTATGAAGAGGAGATGGAGCAATTGAAAGTCACTGTCATTGACCTTCAGAGAAAGTTAATTAGTGTGGAGAACAAGAAAGAGATCATTACCGAGGGTTACGGAGAGAATGATGACGTTGGCACTGAAGTTACGTTGCAAGACTTTTCATTATTGCAAGAAAAAGGTAAACCAATTGAACTCCCTGATTTTGTGAACATTATATGCAACGGTAATATATGTTTTTTAGCGAGGCATGTGCTATCCAACGGTGGTGGTGACTCTACAGACCTGTTGCAGCTGATCGAAGAACTGTGCAGGCAAAGCGACAAGTTAATGGAAGATGCAAGGAAAGAGAAGGAGGACCTACAGCAACAGGTAAATTCGAGGTTTACCAACTGATGCACCAACTGCATGTATTTTTATGACATAGAATTGGTATGCTATATACAAGAAAGTTGTGGTGTATTTGCATATTGAAAACGAGTTCGGTATTTGGTACCTTCATTATTTTTAGTGTCTCATCTGTATCTATGAGCATAGTATTCGTATATCGCACATTTTTTGTTCAATTTTTATGCATCAGTGTTTTCCACCTAGTTTTACGTTTCTCACTAGATTTTATATTCGTTTTGGTTAATTTGTTGTAACGTTAAATTTGATCCTGTGTATAAAAATGATAGTGAAAAATTTTGTTACGAATACTATTTAACCGGAGAAAACAAAATTTAACGGGGTACAAATTGTACTGGCTCTGTGATGCAGTTTTTAAAGGATTGATTGGCGTTTTGTTATCTTGCCAGCAGGTGCATTTAGAATCTACTCCTCCCCCATACATTCACAGGGTTTGCCGTCGCAAGGTAAATTATAGAACTACTAATACTATTATAAAGACAAAAGCTGTTCCGTAAGTCGATCGTAACTTTAACAGTACATTCAAACGGACATTTGTTTAATAATGGATTGACAATGCAACTCGAAGATTCCTGGTGTCATGTTACCTCTAAAAAAAAAAAAATAACAATAACTTTCCAACAATTAATGCTAGCATGTGCAACCACTTATATAAATATATGGTGTATTTTTTCGGTATCTTTTGCATGTGCACAATTAATACTTTTACATTATACCTCATTTCCAAGTTATTAACACCTACGAAAACGTAATAATTGAAATACACAAATTTATTAATTTTCACGCACAACTGTTTTCATGCTGTCTAGTGTAACTGTATTTTATATTAATTTCTAGTTATTAAATAATGTCTCTTTTTCAGATTTTATTGTGCATTTATGTATATATATAACTTTATGTAATATTTTATCACACGAAAATACTCTTGTATCGACACCATAACTGATTTTAATTCAATAAAAATATCCATAGATCGAAGCAGCGGACAAACAATTGAAAGCTACTCGAAGATTCTTGGACGAGCAGGCAAGCGAAAGGGAAATCGAACGTGATGAGGCCGCGAAGCAAATACATATTTTGCAGGAACAGCTTAAAGAACGCGAACGCGAAAAGGAAAGAGACCTACGTATCACATCGGAGGTAATTTCAACGCTACTTTATAGTCTGCCAATGGAAAAGGGGAGAGAAAAGGGAATAATCCTGCCATTTGAGTACTCAAGGTTTACATTCATCCTGGAAAACTTGTGAATTTACATTTGCATCTTTTGGTGCTGTCTAATATAATATATAAGGATTCAGGTATACAAGAACTAATCATTGTCCTGGACTGGGTTTTTCACCCATAATTACCACTGACTCTGTCGATATTTAAAAACTGGTTCGACTAATGGATAACTCGTTCGGAGGGTGGGGGTTTCATGCTAATTATTCTTTTTTTTACATTACATCTTAATATTATGCAGCTTATAACCCACGCATCGTCACTAATTGTATTAACACAAGTTTTTTCTGGCACTCTGGTTTTGGTTTTCTGTTTGTCGCACAATGCAGTCCACACTATCACCTGAACCAACCTCAGAGGTCCCTGTGCTTCAAGCATCTGACATCAGTGCAGCTGTGAGTGGTATATTCTATTTATTCTAAGAACTACAGGATGTATGTTAGGCAAAGAATATGAAACATACGTCTTAATGGAAGTTGAATTACTTTCTCTGCATGTGATTACAGTGGTCTCCGGAAGCTTAAATATGAACATCACTGGTTTATTTTAACGAAATACTTTTGTATGCTTTACATGTTGGTGGTGTTTTTTTTCTTGTGATTAGTCGTGCTTAAGAGAATCTGGTTTAACGGGTGACACGTAGTCAGAGGTTTGTCTGGAATTCAGGTGGAGGCACTCGAGTCGCAGATGAGGGAAATGTCCTCCCTGATGTCTGACACAGAGGCAAGGAAAACAGAAACTGAGAGTGAACTGAAAGCAGCCATCGACAAGATCTGGGTCCTCAGGGATATCATCACCGATCTGGAGCAACAGCTGCAAATCAGGAGCTGGACGCCGTGAAAATGGGTAGCGAGAGCAAACACCTGAACGAGCATATTAATCACTTGCAGGTAACGATTCCGTGAACTGTCCTTGAAATTCCATTTGCTATAAAATATCATTCACAGGAGGAATTGAGGAAGCACAAATTGAGCTCGGAACAGTTCAACGTGAATTCAGCCGCGTTGAAGCAGATGAAAACGGAGCTTCGCGAGATGCAGAATCACTTGGACAAGAGGATCAAAGACCTGGAATCAGTTCACATGTGCAGCTCGAACCTGAGCTTGAGTCAACCCAGCGAAGACGTTTCGATTAGAGAACAGATAGACGCATCTCGATGTCCTACTCCAGATGATCCTAATTCACCACCGATGTTGCCTCTAGACCAGCTGCTCAAGCTTAAGGAGAAAATGGTGAAGCAAGCCAGAGCCGAAGAGGTTGCCTTCAAGAGGATTAAGGACCTAGAGATGCAGGTGGCTGCTCTGAAGAATCAGAACGAGGAGCTGCAGGCGGAACAGGAGATACTCCAGCAAACAACATCTGAACAATTGTTCCAGATCGAGGCGATGCGTGGCCGTTTGGAGCAGCACAAACAGAGCGCCCCGTTCGCCCAGCGACAGGCGACGTCCCGTTTGGAGTTGCAGCTTCACGAGGCGAACGCGAAATTTCAGTCCCTGGAACGAACCATAGCGGACAGAGATCTGGAACTAAAGGATGTCCACAGTCAATTGGACAGGGTGAATCAGTTGCTGCAGGAGAAGGAGACAGAGATTGCGAATGTCGTGCAGGTAGAGAGCGCTACCATTCAGAAATTGAAAGAACACCTGGAAGTGGTCGAGGAGGAGAAGAGGATTCTGCTGGCGAAGCTTGGCGTCCAAGAACACGCTCAGTTGGAGCTGCCACGGTTGATCGACAGCATGCTGGCTGATAAGAACGAGGAATTAGATCACCTGAAGGAACAGTTGTCGAAGAAGGAGAAACAATTGGACTTGTACTCGTCGTTGAACCTGGACGAAACGCAGCTAAGGGAGCTGATACGGCAAACGGAACCGAAGAACAGCGCTCGCACCTTGAGCGATATTTTGTCTATTCATTCAGAGTGTGAGGAAACTGCGGAAGCCATTCGTGGAGTAAATGCTACTCAAACGTTGCCCAACACGTCCGTTTTCAAAGTCCCCACGCCGTTCAGTTCAGTCAGAATCGAGGACGACTCACCTGGGCCTTTGGTGGATACCAGCAAGATGGGAGTGCAAGTGCCCCCGTTGGATCTAGGGTCTCATAGTTTGTCGGCCACGTACAATCAGCAATCGTTGGTCATGGATTTATTGTACAATGGAATGGAATCTGGAACCTCGGAGAACAATGCCATCACGGATGAGACGGATAGAGTCTCAGAGTCTAGGCCAGATTGCTCTGGAACGCAAGAACCTTTGGAGGGGTCTGCTGGTAAAAATGATGGCGGTAGGTCGCGAGTCACTTCCATTAAGACCACTCAGACTTCTATCAATGAGTCGATCAAGGAGATACAGAACTTGGAAAACCAGCTGGGAATCGTTAGGGAGGAGCTGCAGACGAAGTCAGTGCTTTTGGAGAAACGTGAATCGGATTTGTTGACCCTGCAGAAATTGTACAATGAACTGCAGGAGAGCGTGGGCTCGATGGCTACCGAAAAATGCTTCTATCAGAACCAGTACGAACTGTCGAAGGCGTCCGAGAGCAAGATAAAGCAGGATCTGCAAGAGGTGGAGAACGTTCTGAAGTTGAGAAGCGAGGAGATACAGGAGCAGAAGAGCAAGATGCAGGTGAACGAGAAGATCATAATGGAGTTGAATTCAGAGAATACCAGGCTAAAGGATAATATGAGGGAGAAGGAGCAGGAACACGCGAAGAGGTGCAGTGCATTGGTGCAGGAGAACATAAAGGAGTTGGAGACTTTAAGGGATAGAATTTTGGAGAAGGACAAGCAGCTGTACGAGTCCAGAACCAGGAATCAGTCGTTGAAACAAGAGATTCTGGAGTGTCAGAGCGAGATACAGCGACTGTCAGAGGGTTTGAATAACCGAGATCAGACTATCAGACGACTGGAGGAGATGGTCAGACGTATCAGTCTCTCAGGTGCGTCCTCACCATCCAATGAGAAGGACGAGGAGATCCATCATCTGCAGGAATATTTGAAGGAAAAGGACAAGGTCATACGACAGATGAGCGATGACAGTAAGAGCCTGCACAGAGCTTTGGAGACCATACAGAACAAGATGAAGGAATCTGGTAACGTGGTGGAGCTCAGAAGGAAGCTGAAGGAGGAACAGAAACTTGTTGCTGAATTAAGGAACACAGTGGACATACTGAGCAAGGAATTGTCAGACTTAAAATTGGCTGTTCGTGAGTATATAATTTAGTTTAGTGGAAGAGGGGCAAATCCCACAATACTATAAATTTACACAACTACTTTACAGAAAAGTAAGGTTAAAGCTTGTTAATGGTGCAAAAAAAAAACTAAAAAATGATGCAGATGTGGCGTGTGCCCCTCAATTTTCTAATATAATTCCTTGTATAAAATGATTTATAATCTCTGATTCGTTAAATGAATTTCCAGAAAGGTCACAGGACGACACCGACATCGAGGATATGGTGCAGCGAGAGCTGAATCTGTCGGCGCACCTAGACAGGCAAATTATGAACGCCATTGAAAGCGACCAAGAGGAGGAGGCGGGCGCGTGTCGCGTAGAGAGGCAGGTTCACAGGAGCACAAACAAGGAGAGAGAACGAGTACAAAGAAGTAGCGAATTAAATCTGCAATTGACCCAGGCGAATAAGATCAACGATGAGTTGAAGAAACTGAAAGACGATTTGGAGATTGAAAGGGGCATGCTCAAGTGCCAGATCGCGGAGTACGAAGGTCGGATCTTCCAGCTGAAGTCGGACCTAACGGAGGAGTGTAAGAAGGTTAAGAAATTGAACGAGGAACTGGTGTCCGAGAAGAATTTGGTCCGTAGTCTGAGGATCCAACTGGAGAAGGAGCACAGATCAATGCAGTCAGGTCAGATGCAGGACTCGGAGCTGATCGAGTTCCTGCAGAACAAGCTGAAGACGTCTCTGGACAATGAAGGAAAATTACGCAATGATCTGTCGTCGTTGAGACAGGAACACAAGAGCCTTGAGATACAATTAAGCTTGATGAAGGAGCATGTACAGTCCCAGAAGTCGGAGGAATTACCAAAGCTTGCGGATCTTTTGGAATCTGAAAGGAAGAAGTACTTGTCACTGATGGAGAACTTCGAGAAAGAGGAGCGTAATAATGCGGAACTGAAGGACACCTTGAGGAAACTGCAGACGGAGAAGAGCCGATTGGAGAAGCAGTTGGAAATGGAGGTGGAGGAGAAAGAGAAAATGATAAGTAGCCTGGCGCTTATCGAGGGAATCAAAGACCATCTGCAGACGGATCTGAGCCGTACCAAAGAGGAACTGAAAGATTGCGAAGCTGAATGTGAGTGGCTTCAGAAGAGGATCAAGACTATGACCGACGCGGAGAATCGAAGGCAGGAGCAGAGGACCACCGAGCATAATGAGCTTAAGGGATTGAGGAGGGAAATCAATAATGCTAGAGAAGTTATGGTTAGTATTGCATTCTTTGTTTTCAATCCTCCTCTGTAATATGATTAATTTTTTCTTTTTATTTGGATAGGTGGATTTGGAGGCTGACATGAAACAGTCGAAGAGAGAACTGACAGAGGCTGTGGAACGTGAACTGAAGCTGGCTGAGACCCTGGAGTCCCTGAAGGAAAGGGAAACCGATCTGCTTAAGAAATTGTTCGTCGCCAAAGATGAGGAGAAGAAGCTGAAGAGTATGATCGCCGAGTTGCAACAGGATCTGAGATCGTCCGCGGAAAGGGAATTGGAATTGGCAAAGCAAATGAAAAGCAGATACAGCAGCGATAAGACTACACCCACTAAACTTCTGCAGAAAATCAAGGTACTTAGCGATGCAGTATTTCACGTTAGGTTCTACTTCAAATATAACTGTAGTTTCAAGAAAAACTTGTGAAAGCGTTAGAAGATAAAGAGCTGCTTGGTCAACGAGTGAAATTATTGGAAGCTCGTCTGAAACGAGGCGTCGACTCTCACGATGTGAACGCATTACGTGGATTGGGGGATGATTACACGGACAAGGTAGTTTTCCATTTGTTAATACAAATCGTATTCATCCTCTGTTATTTATAATAACAATTTTCATGTGCACCCAGTTGCTGCACTTCTATGGAAAGTACATGAGAGCAGACAGCAGACGGAAGGCATTGACATACCAGAAACGTTATTTGTTGACGATAGTCGGCGGTTATCAGATCTCAGAGGAGAACACGTTGTCTATATTGGCCCAGTTAACGAAAGAGCAACGATCTTACGCCACCGTGGGTCGCCACAAGAAATCGCCGAGAGTACGTTTCAAGAGTGTAGCGTTGGTTCTTATCAGTATACACAGAATGAAGTGGTTAATTGTAAGATGGAGCATCGGTAGACGTATAGGTGCTAAAACATTGTTGTGGAACGTGGATCAGTCGTACGTGTCGGTGCCGAAAGTTACTATGAACCATTCGCCTCCTGTTCGAGAAAGACCTCCTACAAAGTGAGTGGATTCATCAATATTATGGTCTGATTTTCATGGATATAATATCATTCATTTTCATTGTATTCACTTTTCAGCGAGGATGGGATTTTTGATGGATTCGCGCTTGAACAGTATTATCAACGATTAAGGAATATTCAGCAGACATTAGGTTTAGCGATGGCGGAATCTGGAAGCCGTCAGATTCATCCCGAATAGTATTATCACCCATCTAAGTCCATTAAACTTGAAGACACAAGCATGAAACGTACTCTGAGACTGTGATTGAAGTATCACGTTGTTTGTTTAAATGCAACGGTTGGGCCTGAATGGGGATTGCCATTCCCAAAATAGGAATACTCGAACTCAACCAGAAAAATATTGTTGGAATTTTGATCGTTTTGTGATGTGTATTTTTCTTTTTACAGAGTGTAAATAAGAGTTTTAGCATAGAAACTGCAATTGTTCAACACGCGTTAAGTCTTCGCACTGATTACACTGTACTGTGTGCTACTATTTACGTTTTAGTACTATGATTTTAAATGATTTAGAGGAGACGATAATGATAGTGTTAAAATAACCGTGCTCATATATCATGTTTTACCAAAGGTACGATAGATTTTTATTTTTAATTGTACTGTTAGACCTTCTAAGGATGCGAAACTGTGCCTTGTAAACTATAAATATAATTGTCTAGTATTTATTTATTAATGATATGTAAGTTTTTTATATCGTGAATAAAATGTGGAATGACTTTTTATGAAACCGGTGTAGCCTGGGAATTGATAATTAACAGTCGTCTCGACATATATATATATATATATATTTGTATATTTTAACAAAAAGTATCTATAATGTCAATTCAACGACACACACTCAACACTCGTTGCCTTGTGTATTTTTTAATAAATACGATCACAATTCGAACCTGCTGCAATACTATTTCAAACGTGCAATCTGTTTTTCATTTTTAATGATGGATACACGTGTTTTCACAGCACTTCACAGAGTGATCGTCGTTAAAGAGGATTCTGGTCCATTGGAATATAATGAGGATTACTTTATAACACTGCAAAGGAAGTCCGTCAAGTTTCAAATAATACTAATCAATGTATAGGAGGGTAACAAGCTATACGGAACTCTATTGTTTTTCTTGTATATATAACTTTTAACACTGCTTAATTACAATTTGTAGCTGTTAAACGATGCTCGAAAAAAATTGAAGGGAATCATCGCTGGTAGAAGTTCAATGCTATTTACATATTTACAGTAAGGTGAGTGATAAAATATATATGGCAATCATCTAGCTTCATACACGGTATATCAAAATACCTGAAATAACTCGAAGGAAACAACTTTCAGATTGTACCATGTAGTCTGAGACACCTTGTATATCTTTGATATATCTAAAGCTACGTCCGATTTTGATAACCCTAAGAATAAGGCTTTTTTTTGTTATTCGTTTACAATTATCGTCTAAAACAGTGGAAATCTTATATACTTCGAGTATTAACTCATTACTAGACTGCGGATTTGATGCATTCGTAGAATTTCGTACGTGAAACATTCTTCGGTAGGAGATAAGATATAAATATTTGTTTAACATTTGACACTGTAAACTAGTTGAAAAAGCCTGTGATCTTGCATAACGATCCGCAGTCTACTAATTACTATCATTTTTTCAAGATTTTCGTAACAAACGGCCGATATCATATTAATTGGAAACTACATTTTATGGAAATTTTAAATACTTTCTTTGTAAAATATCGTAGAACGTTAAGACTTACTACTTGCACGAGCTCGTAGAGATTCGAATATCCAGACCGAGAATTGGAAGAACTTGAGGAACACCATTAGAATCGCGTTCAATTCTCGGATGACACAAAATTGTTAAATAAACCGTTTAACTACGAAAAAATCGACACTACGTGTAACATCGTTTGAATACTGAACTCGTTCGCGTAAACTGAACGAACTGATCTATCGAGCCTTCTGATTGGCTGTTGTCGCCTGATAATCGAACTTCGCCCGGGAAAAATCGAATTCACGTAATTTCTTCCCGCTCAAACCACTATCCGCGTTTGTGATTGGTGCACGCGTCCTTGAAGTTGGTTGCGTTAAACGGGCCGAAGTAATCGTCGTGAAGTTGTCGAATGATCGTCTCGATCGGGCACAATTTCGAATCTCTGCGTGTCCTCTCGGTTTCGGATCGTTCGACGTAGCTTGCACTGTAGAAATTCGCGTTTCTACAGAATGGTATTTTTTGCGTGACATCTTTCCCGTTAACGATCACACGGAAGTAGAAGTCACTGGCCACGTGATTCTCGTTCCTCGGATTTATCCGGTATACCTCGATAACAAAACGTGAGGCGTAATGTGGCATGGTCAGCTTGTCGGAGAAGATGCCCAGAGCAGTTGCAAGGTATTCCAGCGTCTTGTCGTGCCCTGAATAGAGAACGATCTTGGGTCTTCCTTCCGATATGATGTGCAACATGTAAGTAACTATGTTTCGAAGAAGTCCGTACGCCCTTAATAAGCCGTATTTTCGACGATTGTTACTTTTCGCCGCCTGTTTCGATTCCCATTCTGTGTACGCGAACAGGCCTGTCACGTGTTCAGTTTTAACGCAGACACGTTGCGTTTCGAGATCTACACATGGTAGAGAGGCTCCATGGCAAACGTATGTTAGCAATGCGTCTTTCAGAGTATTTGGATCCGTTGTTTGGGCCTGATCTGGGATCTCAAAGACCGCACTGGATGCTTGTTTTATCAGTTCTGCCACTGCTGGATGGGACTTCAGATGATCAGACATTTCCTGTAAAGATCCATTGTGGTCAGATACTTACTGTCTATGGACTTCAAATAGGTTCGATCCTTTACCTTTATGTGTTGTTTGAAGAATTTCTCTGCAGCAGGGCATGCACAGTCTGCGCTGCAAAAGGCATAGCTTTGGCTTTCTTGCATGTTGATTTTGGCAAGGTTCTGGAAACCGTCTGTCTCCAAAAGTGCGTATAACAAAGCTACTGCACTTTGAACTGTTCTTCGGTACCTGGTGCTGTATACAACAACATCTTTGCTGGTCATAGTACCGTTTCCCAGATTCAGTTTATGGTAATATGCATTTCTAAGTATGGTGCCAGTTTTCAAGAGTTGTGCTACACCTAAGGTTGTCAACTGGCCGATTCTACAGTCTTTGGAATTGGTGGGCAGCATAGGAAAACCATGGAAGGGCCCCAAGAATTGTGCCCATGCTGTTCTGGAGTAGCTGGAGACGTTCTGCAGGAAGTTTACATAGTTCTGATAAATATTTTCTAGCTCAGGCATGGACCCAAAGTCTCCTCCGCAGTTTACTATGCTTATATTTCGAATGTGAGCCAATGGCCCTCTGTCTCCGTGTCGTACAAATACTAAAACACCGCCCAGTGTCAGATTTCCATCTAATTTTCCTGGATGTAGAAAGACAGTACGATTAAAGTACTATTAAATTAATGAGTATATCTCTGATAATGCTCTCTGTGAATACCTTCTGTGTCTGCAACAATTTCATTAGGAGGATTACAAAATCGAAATATCTTTTTAGTCTTCACGTCTGCTTTGAAATTTCTAGGAAATTCTCTTACAGAAATATCATTCCCCAGTACCTTCGCCTGCAGTGAACTCTTCTCATCTATACCAATATATTTGTACATACCTATGGAGGGTACAAAGAAAGAATTTTACTTTTATTGCACAGCACTAATAACTAAGTCCCAGAACCCGTATGCGTTATCGATAAGGCTGATATTCGTTTAAAAAAAGAAAGGAGGAACAGAGAAGGTCAAAAGCGTCAAAAGGATTCCTGAGCCGTGTTTACGGCTTATAACTGGCCGACGAAGCAGACAACATGAAATCCTCTATGTTGATCGCATTGTCGCATGTGTTTACTATTCACAGCTTACATCACGATCCAAAACAGCGTTTTATATTCGAGTATTATATTCAAATCGTCGGGACATGCAGCGAAACAAGGGAACTACGGTGCCAGAAAAACGAAAATAAAGGTGCCAACAGAGAGGAACGAAGAACATTTGATTTCGGATTACCGGCGACAAGAAGGAAGATCCAGACGCTGAGGATCACGTAGCAGTAAAACGCTCGATGCTGGTAAGAGAGTCGAACCATTTCGGCCAACATCTTGCACTAGTTTTTGGTTCTCGACGGTCTCCCCAAATCTGGTAATAACGACCTCGAAGACGAGGATGACCAGAATGAATCCGGTTCAACGACACCGATCCAGAATGCATTCTATTTCTTCAGCTACCCTGCAGCATGGCCCTTTCGCCGTGTCCCCTGGAGGACTAAGATTACTGTGAAAGACGTCGAGGGAATCGTCTACATCTGGTCGACTCTTGGACACCGACTCGGACCATAAGAAGACGTCAATGGGCGCTGTCGCTCGTCCGTCATCTGACATCTCTCAATTTTTTCCTCTCTGATTAATTTATCGATTATTTTCCAGGTATCTAGACAGCGAGTCCTGAAGACCCGAGTATGTTTACAAAGAGGACCGTTGTTCAACAATCGTGGAAGCAGTATAGACACTCGTGTAATTTGTTTTTCGATGTTGACTTTTTATTTGTCGTTTGGTCGGGTGCATAAAAAGGGGAAACAATTTTACTGTATATCAGTGGTTTCTTCTAGAGTTTAATTAGACTTTCAAGTTTTACTTTCCGTGTCGTTCGTTGTTTTACAAAGAGAAAGTTTACAGGGGCCAATAAACGACCCCCTCTTCAGTTCACACATTTATCGCGGGACGCATTTATCGTGTTTCGTTTTCTTGCTTGTTGTTGGCGTGCTATTGTATATACAAATTTACATTTTTATAACGATAACAATGGGAACGTGTTGCCGTATGACAGGCGCGGATAGACGCAGTGGCTGGTCGTTGACATCTCGTCGAAGCCACCCTCACTTTTTCGCAACTTTCGCGATGTCAACCTACTCGAGATGACACTTCCGTGGGTATTCGCACACGCGATGGAACGGGCCGAATACAGAGGCGAAACTAGAACCCTAATGGAATATTTTTCTCGGACCACAGACAGGTGAAGACGCACTCCTTGCGACAGGAGTAGGTTATCGGAGCGCGCACGCGTAGAACGCCCCCGTGTCTCCATTGGCCTGGCCTCTGTTTCAAATTCACATTTCGATCCGCCACTTAAGAAGTTAATTCCACACCGACGAAAGTGTAGAATATTTTCGAGACGGAGCTGCTGGAATAATCATTGATTCGTCTGAAAATTATGAATCGAACATTCTTCACCTGGATAGAAAATTGTTAAGAACTTAAGAAAATCTTGCTGTCCCCAACGAGTCCACCTGTCCAGCCTTCAATTCTTCCTAACGAGTGTTTCTCCTTTTTCCTTTGATATTTTTACCTGGAATCTTAATTCGAAAATTCACGTCCATCAAATTGATGTAATGTGTACGTTCACAGTGTCTGAAGGATGCAGTTTATCAAGGTGCGTTGGATGATGAGGAATTTCGTGTCTACCCTTGATGGAATCCATAAATTGATCTTTGCATGAAGAAAATTGTATTACACCAAGGCAGCGTTCGCTTAACGTTCGTCGAGCAAATGTTTGTCAAACGCAAGCTCTCCCGTCGAAGGGGGTAAAAGTAGGCTGGCCAAGGAGCAGCGCGCAGACGCCATGGTATCTATTTCCGATTTCGGGTATGCCTGTGAATCTTGTCTTACCCATCCTTGATGCCCTGATGCTCTTTGACCAAGCTTCAGTAGCAACACGTTCATACGACTTAATCATGATTTTGAGGACCAGAACACGTGGCGACACGTAGGAAGCGTCCACGACGCCCCAAGATAATGGACCCTCCTTTTTTCGGTCGATGCCCAGGACGGGGGAAGACAGGCCGAGGAAACGACAGAGAAGGAAAGCAACAATGAGTCTAGGAGATTAGTGCTATACGGACCGTTTGCTCCACAAGCAGCGGATGGGGCCGTACGAAGCGGATTCGGCTCGTACGACACGGGATCTTTTCCCCCCTGAGAATGATCTACCTACGGAGGGGTTCTCGCGTAGCGTCGCGGGGGCGTTGAATTGGCAATCAGTCGGCAGACGACGTAGACGGGTCCGATTACAGTCCTACGAGCCGTGCCTAACTGGCCTGATACGCGAGAGAGCCCCCGAGACTAACCGTGGTCAACTACGTACAATCTAGCCATCAGCCTTAAACGGAATATATTTACGGTTATATACAGGGTGCTTCATTTAACCTGACATATCGAAATATCTCCAGAAAAACGAAAAAAATGTGTCAAATAAACCCTCAATATTTTCAAAGGGGCTATCCACTTGTGCTAAAATTAGCCTGCCCCCTGGGGATAAGACGGGGGCAACTTTGGAATCTTAAATGGAAACCAACATTTTTTATTGTAGATTCAGATTCTACGGAAACATAGGCGGCCCCGTGTACTTCTGTCGCTGAGCGAACGTGTGACGTCGACATCCGTTCCCTCGCCGTTGAAGCTGCTTTGTACGCGACATAACAAAAGAAGAAAATATGGTTTCGGTATAATCGAACGGGTAGAGTGAGCGGAAAGGATACGTAGAGTGGCCGTGAAATCGGACAGGGAGACTGAAGTACCCGTGTTTCTCAGGTGTTAGGAGACCAGGAGTGTCAGAAATAGGGGGTGTAAAGGGTCTTGGGTCTTTCGTTTCAGTTTAAAGGCCTGTAGATACCTATATTGGTATTTTTATAATTTTTATACTTTCTGTCAAAAGTCTGCTTTACAAGCTATCGTTTCCACCGACTGTACCGTGAATCTTCGAATAGAAGACGCTGGAGGTAAATAGGTTGGCTAATGTCTTCCAGGATTAAATCAATTGGATTGTCCCGCGGCTGGAAAGTAAAAGGGAGAACCGCTGAATGGAAAGGCGTATGGAGATCAGGCATCTACAAACTGGATAGCCGCGGTTAATTAATGGCGCTATCGAGGTCTAGGATAATGTTGATCGACTGGACAAAGAAGCAAAAAAGTAGTTCAGTTAGAATGGTAGTCAACCGTTGATCTCGTCCAGGTGTAACTTCATCTTCAAAAGTTGAAAGTGCCTAGGTTGACCACCCAGGACTATTACGAAACGATAAAAATCCTGGCGGAGAGAAGGACACCGGAAATCACGATTGCACAAGGCAGCGTTGCCGATTAAGTTGTCGAGGAACTCATGGAAAATTGTCCAATCGTACTTTAGGACAGAAGAATACGTAAGATCGTTGGTACCGTTGCAGACTTCGATCATCATGGGGACATGAATCTTCTTGATCCATGTAACACCGCTGTGCCTCATTAGCATCGTTACCGGTGACGATCATGCTCGATCTTGCAGCCTTGGCAAGATCATTGCCACCGGTTGCGCCTCTGCGATGCGATCCTCGATCATACAGCGGCTCCGTTACAGAATGTCGCGAGTTTAATTGCATGTTATAGCGTTCTACTTATTATCGCGAAGGATAGGGTTCACGTGATTTGTAAAACGATCGGTCAAGGATCGTAGTGTTCAGAAATCGATAATCCTGGCCAAAACTATCGACGGATTTAATGGTCTATCGGAACCAGTACATGAAACAACAAACTATTTGGAGTTCAATACAGAGCGGACAAGGATTTTTTAACCCTTTGCAGTAGATTGTTCCTTCTGAAGGGACATAATGTATGGGGAATTAGGAAATATCCAGTACACGTGAGGTAGGTACCATAAGTGAGGTAGACGAAGGGCCTACCATTATTTAATCCTACCATTTACTTTGGGAGTTACTGAAATTTATGCTAAATTAATATTCGGCTGAACATTTATTTCAGTACTTGAGATAAATTTAGTCAGTGGTAGGAGACTTTTTTTTCAACGTCACTGTTTGCTCGCAAGGGTGCAAACGGTTAAAAGAAATTCCGTTATCAGAGGGTTTTCGCCAGGATTTACCAGGATAATCTCCAGTTTGAACCATTGTCGCGCAGTTGTATACAGGAATTCTGTAAAACAGGTGAACACCTGTGACGCCCGCGTCCAATTATCGCGTACCTCGCGGTCTTTCGACATCCAACGGAGATTAATTTATTGAGAAAGCCCCGCTAGAAATTCACGTGATTTCGAAAAGCGTGTATGCGAATCCCCGTACAAGGAAAATCATTGTATCCGAAGAGAAAGTTGCGGTTTCAACGTCTGGTTGACGGACTCCGGTGCATTTGACACTTGAGATTTCTAATTGATTTCGTAATATCTTTATTTCGTCTCGACTGGCTAAGAGACACTGGCCGTTTGATCCGCACCGAGATCGCAATCTGACGGATGCGTACTTTTACCCGAATTAGTGAAACTTGGAACGAAAGGAAATGAAAGTAAATTGGCTCGTCTGCGAGGGACGACGCCTTGGAACGCGGGTTAAGGGACTAGAGGCTGACTGGAAACTATTCTGAGGAATAGATCAAAGAGGACCGATCTAGATCCAGCATTTCTTCCCACCTACGTCTTATTATTCGAGTGTTCGTGAAAATCACCCCGTCGATTTTTCACGAAATATCCCCCTGTGTCCGTGTGGATCTCCGTTCCGAGAATCCCCTACCTGCTCAGGTAGAGGGTAGGAGGAAACGCGTCGATTCATGCTCGTCGATCCGATCATCGCCACCTGCCAGGTTCCTGGAACCTGTCCATTGTTGCGGTGGAGGCTTTCAGCCAGCTTATGGGGCTACCCTCTTCATCGAAATTACATTGTGGTCGGACAGGTCCGAGCGGTATCAACTTGGAATAGCGCCATAAATCCCCGGGCTAACTAGGTTAGAATATATAATAAGTACATATATTATTTATATTTAGCATTGCGCGTAAAATTTCGAAAGGGAGTACCCCAAAGGTACGTTCCATGTGACAGTAAAAGTTATGTCTTTCGTTGTAGCACTTCATGAGAATGCCCAGATAGCACAGGACGCCTTCAAGACGTCTATTTTACGGCTATTTCAGGTCTAAGGCGCCTTTAAGCCGTCTATAAGGCGTCATGTGCTATCTGGGTGTGAACCAATGGCATAACAAATGATAAATGCACGTGAAAATGTACTTTAACCTCATCTCCCACTCCAGGATTATTACCGTTGCGTATACGCAAAATAGGTTAGGTCGGAATAGATCGTATCTATTCGTCCCATGCGATTCGTGGAATCGAATAATAATTGATTTCGCTCGAAAACAGAGGTGGTAACATAACGTTGGTCGTACAATTATCGCGAGGAAGCGGTAGGTATTGTTCACGAATGGATTTGTTTATTCCAGCCGCGATCGTCGTTCCGATTCGAGACGCGTGACCTTCGTGACTGGCTGTGAACGCTGAAATCGTTTGATCGCTATTCTTTGATCTGTTTCCCTTTTGTTCCCGATGGGAATTACCGGCGAAGTGCACACTTTTGATTCACGTTGAACTATATTATTTTCTAACACGCGAATTAATTAACACGTTCTCGTCTCACGAGGACGTTAATCTCCGTCTACTTCTCTTTTATAATCGTGCCAATGAAAGCTCCAGCAGAGCCACCACGCCGCGGTGAAACGAACGTTTAATGAGCGTTAATGAAAACTCGTCGGGAGCGAACGTTTGTCGCGCGTGACCTCCCGTTTAGTCGCAATTTCTCCGTTGGGTTGCACACGTTATAAACGTTACATAAGTCGGCTCACGTGCTCGCTTATCGAAAACGATCACACTCCCCCTCTCTGGGTCTCGTCCTTTTGCGTCCTATCAAGGAAAACGGAAGAAGGGGTCACGGTCCAACTCTTCGAATCGGCGGTCTCACGTGTATGGCGTTAATTCAATGATGTTCTCAAGTCTTATCTTCGGAAACTTTGACACTGATAGCCCCAGGCGGACTATGAAGACGATTCTACGGCGCTAGAACTTATTGCAGCGGCGAAATATCTTCGTACAGAGTGATGCAAAAAATGGGTTCATAACTTCTAGGTTAGACAGTGCTCGCCAAACGATGCACAAAAGTCTTGATAGGTCGGAAAATTAATATTTTCAAAATTATATACCTGTGTATCACCCTGTATAATGCGATCTTCTAATTGAGGTACAGCAATATTGTTTTAGGTTATGTTAATGTAGTACTTACATAGAATTTTTTTATGAACATTGTATAGAAAGGTTAGCTTTTGTCATTGAAAATTGGGGACAATCTTTGACGAACGCAATTGCTATGATAGTATTATGTGTTAAGTATATTTTGGTATAGTATGTTCAAACACTTGAATATCTGAATATTGAGTACTGTAATGTTTGGGCATATTAAACCATGGTATATGCGTAATTGTACGTATTCGATAATTCCCATACAGTTGAACGTATCGCGGAATTGGTCGAGTTTCTTGATAATGATTTTTCGAAAGAAATTCGATATGCAACCGAGTCACCAGTTCGTGGACTTGGAACGTGCGTCTCTTTTATTATGTAAACACGTCCGTGGTTATCGCCGCGGGTCAAGCAATACTCTTCCGCTTTGGGGAATTATGAGGAACTCGATCAAGCCCTTTGTTTAAACGAAATGAACGTGCCGATCGTTTATTGAATAAGTAATTTCACTCGGAAAAACCGTTCTTACACAACACTTTAACCCCCTTGGATGACGGAAGTTCCTGAAGATCGACGATGTCTGGGTCCACTTGGACCCCCACTCGTTACTTTCAAGCAAGAATTGCCAGAATTTCCTGATGTAGGCACAAAGTAATGTCACACAGAGCTATGAACACGTCCTCACACCATGCTAATACTATTACAAATGAAAGCGTGACGTCGCATCCCTAGTATATATATAACCCCCCCCCCTTCTAGCAACGTCGTTTGAAGGTGTTCTTTTTTCAAAACATGATTCTGCAAAATACTCTGGTCTACGTATTGTGTACCAATACAGTAGAGCCTCCCGTATCCGAACTAACAAAGAGACGTAAGTGTTCGGATAAAGGAACGTTCGGATACGGGAGGTTCTATTGTATAAACAGCTCTACGCTTCAGGTTAGTTCCCTAAAGACATTGGAAACTTCGTGAAATTTTCGGTCAAAATGGATCCAGACAGAGGATAATTATAATAGTAATGTCGAAAAGACAATGTAGTATGGTTAATATTAGAAATATTGAGTGTAAGTATAGGAAGTCAGCGAACGCTCTTGTGCCAGGCTGGGAAGGAAGTATCAAACTAGATAACCGCAGCGAGGCTCATTGCTTCCGTTTGGCGTGTGTGGATACCGCGCGTGTTACATTCGCTCCGTCCGTTGCTGCGAGTATTCGCGAATTGGCTATCCTTTCACATAAGCTCTACTGTTTCCCCATTAATAATGTCTTTCCACGACCAAATGGGCGGTCATGTTCCCCTTTATTTGCCTTTTCAACGGGGTTAATTGGCCGGTTATGTTGCAGGTGGTTGTTGAGAAGAGATTGCTGAGAAACGATGAGGATTTACTGGGGGGAACTTCTGGAGAATAAATAAAATACAAGACACTTTTCGCATAGAACAATATAAACTAATCAGACTCTGCAATAGATTTGCAAAAGGGTGAATTTGATTTGCAAAAAGTTGACCTTGGAGTGCAGATATTGTAGTATAAAGTATTATGGACTTCAGTACGGTCTTTATTTGACTTGGGACCCGATAGAATCTTTCATAGAGTAGTCAAATGTCTGTTTGGTTCTGACTCTTAATGGTTGACGTTTGTATAAACATCCGCAGTCTAATCGTGGCATACTTTCGATAACAGAAACGTCAACGGTCAGCGGGTTAATTATTTAGCCGATTAAAATTAAACAGTAATCTGTTGATCAGTTTGACTTCCGAGAAGTTCAGTTAAGGGGTCCATAAAAAAACAAGTTCCACAAACTACGCTTCAAAGCTTATTGCTTTCCAATGAAAGAAAAGAAAACCATATGTGTATATAGGTTATATAGGTAATTTATTTTCAACCTCTCCGGCCTTGAAAAGGAACTTTGTTATCACTCCCATCCACACACTTTTATTTTACATATTTTATTTAACCTTCTCTTATGAATATTACACCCCTAACCTTATTGCCTCCTTTTCCCTAATATTCCTGTCTATTCCTCTCAACCATCCTGTTATCCTCCCATTTGTTGTCCCTTCTAATACTAAAAGAAAACTGTATACATAAATACAATGTTAAAACATTTCTGTTTCCCATTTGTCACACCATACTGCGCAGTATCAACAGAGAGAAAAACTACGAAATTCGTTGGAGGTCGAAAAAAATGTTCGAAGAGCAGGGTGGTCGGCCGGCCGAGTTCCACCGACGACTGTCGAGAGGGCACGAGCGTCGCTGATTGTCGCGTGGCCGGTGGCTAGTAGGGGGAGCGACGACGCGGCGCGGCAGTTCAGTTTGAATCCAGCATTTCACGGGAGTGAACGTTCCCCGGGATACCTCGTTCACGAATTCATCGATAATGACACGCCGGTGTCCGAGACAGTGCAGGTGAAAAACCGACGGGTGCACTTTTCATCGACGAGACAGTGGTGTGTAAACCGGAAGTGAGCTGTCACGTTGGAACTCGTCTGCCGAACGGTCTTCGAAGCGGAGCTTTCGACGAGCCAAGGTCAGAGATTTACCTTCCTTCTTTGAACTAGCTCAAAACAATGAGAACATTTTATCAAAATTTAATTTTTAACGTAAAATTAATTTAACACAAACAGTATTAATTTCTACGTTGAGTCGTTGTTGGTGGTTTGTCGTGGACGATTGTTTTTTCGTTGTTTTGAGCTACTCGAGACCGGGGACAATCGCGTGCTGGTCTTTAACGCGTTGACTGAGTAATGTTACACTGGTAGGATGATAAGGTTGTGTTGCGTTGAGTGTGAGAATGTGATTATTGTCGAGTTCCGGATTGTTATGCATTTCTGTGCGTGGGCTTGCTTTGTGTTGTTGTAGAGGGTACTTGACGAATGATTGTAAACGATATTGTGTGATATATTTGTTGTAAAATATTTAGCGATCACCACTTAGGGTGGTCTTAACGTTCTTAGATGGAAATTAGAAGGACATGATGAATCGACATAATTGTTTACGATGCAGATTTATTTGCTAGATTTTAAAACTTTAAATTTTCCACAGATTGATCATTGTGTTAGTTTCGCCAGGAACTTGCAATCTGGCATCAAAAACAAACGTCGGTTGACGGTTTAACGACTCTGCGAGTCTCTCTCTGGTCACTAGACAATTTAACAAATTACAGGAAGCTTCTTTATTGCCGCGGGGGACTCTCTAGTATTCATCTAACTGCAAAGCTCTGCGAGTTTTTGTTTCGTTTGTTATTGTTAAACTTGTTCATGTTTGCGCAAACATAGGGACCTCTTTATCTGGATTGTATTGGGGACAAATTAACCATGTTCGAAATTTTTGAGGATATATCGCTTCACTAGGATGGAAATTAACGTGCATAAAAAGTGATAGTAGAAAAGTTCAAAGAATTCAAAGTGAAAGTTACTGCCAGGCTAATAGTATACGAGTCTAATGTAGAAGGAAAAGTATTGTTCTGCAAAACAATGTGGTCAGTATTGGTCAGAATTTATTTATAAAATACTGAGTTACTATTTTGTTAATTATGAGCACTGAATAGTTTGTCAAGGCATTCACATTCCAAAAAAAAAAAAACGATTTCTTTCACTTTCTCCAAAATAGATTCCTGATCAACGAAGACGTCACAGAAACTGCATAATGCGGATATAAAATACCTTGACATCCTGTTCGGGAGATCCTTTATGGGAACTCCAATATCCGCATAAATATCTGCCAGTGTATTACTCACCGGCAGACTCGATATTTAAACCTAAAGTCTTCTGAGCGAAAAAATTGTAAACCGTCTTCACCGTATAATAATTTAATGACTGTTTTTTTTTTAACCGGTTTAATGAGGTTTGTAGTTAGTATCAATCGTACACTACCTGAACAGTGGATATGTTTGGGTTGGTTTAATAAAGTTTGAGGTTTGTAACTGAATAATGATTTTTTTTTCGACTAGTTTGATGAGGTTGGAAGTCTGAGGTTTGTGTCCATCGTACAATAATTCAACAGTGAGTATGTTTGGGTTGGTTTGATAAGGTTTGAAGTTTTTGTATATTATATGTATGTATATTATATGTACCATATAGTAATGTATCAGTGGCTTATTTCTGCGGTTGGTTTGATGAGGTTTGAATTGACTCGTCCAACTGCGCGCGGTCGCCTTTTGTCCGAGCAGTGGTTGGATCGAAGAAGCGAGCCACTCGGTTAATACGTCGAAAGTATCATCGTTGTCATTACCTTTAATGCGGCCGATTGTTCTTGTTATACCGCGACGGTGTGCCCGTTGAATGTGCGCCGCGGCGGCCGGTCAATCAACCGCCGGTGTTTGTACCCCCATCGGACATCCCGTAACAAACTGTTGACCTCGGCGCAGAGGGGAATTACGGAGAATCGTCGTTGGTTCACGACGGATCATCATCGAAGGGGGACGGTTCGCTCTCTATTTTTAACGTTTACCGAACGTCGTGGAACGTTTCCACTTATCGGCTCGTTGTACCCTAGATCACCGCCATCTTTTTTGTACTCTAATTGTGAATGTTTTTAGTATATCGCTAACAAGGGAACTTTGGTACTCTGGAGGTTCCGATTTTTCTTAAACATCGGAGGTATGTAGGGGTCATTAATAGAAAGATGGACAGTTTTTTGTTTTCGATGATTTTCGGTTCTTTGGGGTGAAAACACTCCTTGAAGGTTAATGCGTCCTTTCCTAGTCTTTTGTATATCTTGAAAACTAGTAGATATTCAAAAATTGTTGATACGAAAATTTAGTGGATTCTTAGGCTTTATGCAAGTGTACAACAAAATTGGTAAATATTTGCTTTCTAAATAAATAAATAAATAAATATACAAAAGATTTGTCAACAATTTTATTACACAGTTTTATAGACCATAAGAAGTCATTAAAGTTTCATTGCAACTTTTTTTATATATCTACTATAGTTTTCAAGATATATGTATAGAGAAATAGGAAAGGACATATTAACCTTTAGGGGGGGGGGTTTCACCCTGAATTTAAAAAAAATTTGAAATTTTGTAGTAGCGAAGTTTGTCGAACGGAATTGTGATTTAGTGAATCTCGACTGCAAGTAGCACCGTTTAATACAGCGATCAATCGGAATCAACGAACAGTGCTTTCACAACAAATCGTCGATAATCGTGAACCGTAAAACCGTCCCGGCGGCCGTTACACATTCGCGTTAAACGACGCATAAATTTTCGTCCAACGCTCTCGTAAATCTCGCGGAACGACTCGGAATTGTTAGAAAGTCCTCGAACGTTATCGGGAATATTGTTGGAAATTTGACTTCGCTGCAGGTTTGTCCACAAATTGTCGTTTATTTTTCGTTTTTCGAACCGGAAGCGATATATCGGAGCTGTTGCTGTATCCCGAGACAGAATAATATCGCTACAGAGAAAGAAAAAGACGGCGCCTCGCTAGGGTATTAATATCTTTTTTTTTAGTAGTTGTAGTAATAATGTTTCTTTAATAGGGGAAGGCTTCGGAGGATGAAGGTTATGTTACAGATATTAAGTCTGTAGTAAATTGATGTTAAAAAAGTTAGTAGCAACATACGTCCTTCATGCTCGTTAAGATAAAGAAGGTGAATAGGGTGAGATAAGGTGAAGTATGGTACTATGTGAAAGAATACGATGTACCAAGAAAATGTAAGTTTTCAGAAAACTGTTACATAACCTCTCTTTATCTTCTGAAGCCTTCAGTTCATACTGGAATTTTGAACCAATTTGTCCACCAATAAATAGACTGCAAATTTTCTGTATTTATCTTGTAAGAAAAATTCTCTAAAGTTATTGAAATTTTTAATACAGTTCACCTAGATTTGTAGTTTCCATCAAACCTTATGGTAACCTTAAAATTTTGCATGTTTTGGGATTGAATTATTGCATATAAAAATTGCTCATGTATCTTTAGTTAAATGAGTTAGAGATGCTGGAAATACACTACAACTACAAAATTGATGGAGGATGTACATATTCAGATAAAAACGTAGCTAGCGGCAGCAAAATCGTAAAAAGACATAACGCGATGGAACTTTCTCCGAGAGGCTGATAAAAGTGGCCCGTTTGCGTGAAACGGGGAGGCAAGTGGGAATCGTGTAACGCGGTTTAAACCGATCGAATCGATTTACATAAACGTTGCTCGCACGCCCGGTTTGCATAATCGGGTTACGCTGAATCTGTAATAGTAATCGCACCCGGATATCCGGATATTCGCGACTTCGGGACCGTTTTCGGGACGTAGGAGAGCGTGACTTCAACGTTCTGTCCCGTGACTGGGTCACATATGTCGATCAATAAATCCTAATTAGGATCAGACCGATTAAAAGTCGTTCACAGTAGTTGTCGTTGCCATAGACTCTCAATCAATGTCATAATTAGTTTACTTTGTATAGTGTTATTTTAATAGTAATACAATCTTTATTTTAAAAAATTTTTAATGTTTCAAATTTCGGATCTTTCAAATTTTGGATGTTTCAAATTTTGTAATAATCAAATTTGTGACGTCTCAAAATTTTGATATATGAAAATTTTCGGTTTCTCAAATTGTTGCGTTATTAATATTGAATTCTCTGTCTCTGTGTTCTTTCACGTCATAGTCACCGTGTACCGTCTACTGAAGCTTAATTATTATTATTATTATTCATGTAACATGTGACATTTTATGCATTCTGTGGAGAATGTCCCACGTACGTATGTATAGTGAGGTCACGCGGACGACGGCACGCGCATAGAAAGGAACGAATCGCCGATTAATGGGTGACAATTTTATTCCCGTTTTACACCTTTGGTTACTTAAACGGTGGACACCTGGCTGGAACGGCGGCTGTCTGCCGTTTAATCAACGGTCAATTGACGCACGGTTTGTGTTTTGAGAAACAGCCACGCGACAGCCTTGTCCCGATTGTTCCACGGCTGACCCGTTGTCGATTTCGCAACCGGAGGATATCTAGGCAAAAAAAGGGCACGCGATTGTATAATTTTGCTGTGCTTATGCCTCGTAAATAGATTCTGTATCTGTCGCGAAGCTAGTGGTAGAACCAGATACTTAACTCTTTTTCTTCGTCAGTGATCCGTTGATCGGCCTAAACAACGTGAAAAATAACAACCACCTTAAAATGATTTCTTTACACTTTTTATTCTTCAGGCCTAGCAATCTATAGATGGATCAGTGATCTATGGATCAGTGATATATGGATCAATGATCTATGGATCAATGATCTATAGTCACTTTAAATTAAATTTTCACGTTTTTTATTCTTCAGGACTAGTAATCCATCGATGGTTCAATGATCTATCAATGGATCAGTGGTCTATCGATGTATCAGATACACTTTCAGCCGTAGATCCTTGAACGGTTCGTGTCAGTAAAGACTATGGATCGTTTTCTAAATAATTGCTGGTAGTGAGAGTTTATTTATTAATAATGACAATGCCAATTTAATGTTAAGATGTATAAAGTACATCGAGGGAATTTTAATGGAAGGGAATTAGCGAAACGACATTTCATGGAAGCTTGCGGAGAATTGTCGAGGATTTAGGGGAGGGATCGTTTCGTGTTAAAATGACCGGTGTAACACGCTTTGATGGGAATCTATTCGCTGAACTCGACTAGTTTTCCTTGTTAGAGAACGTGGCCGATAGTCACGAGAATTCGCTGATGTTTATGCGCTTGGTGTAACAGAATTGCTGGAATTTTAGTCGTACCGACGAGAAAAAGAATCGCAGTCTTTTCTCGAGAAACTTTATTACGCTCGTTGTTACCGCACTTTAGGAGCCACGGCTTAGCGATCCATTGCAAATTGAATCATATCCATTCACGTTTCTCGAAACTGTGTTCCGATCAGGAAATAGTAAAGTCACTGCTGGTTAATCGAGAGATCGAATGAAACTGTAAATTTCAAACCAATTTTCTATATTTGGATTCTATCTTTACTGTGTGTGATCATTTGTAACTTTCTAGTTACGTATACATATGTATTAGGTTGCTGCACAACTTCTGTCCAATTTTGATTAATATAATGTATTCATAAGAGGGTCAGAACGTTTCCAGTAACCTTAGGGGAAGATATAAGGACGTTTTAGAAGCGTTCTCACGAATTCTACTGCAATATACTGTGAAAATTATCTCAATTGATATGAAAAAATTGTAACGCTTATGGCCCTGAAAATATTCGACTCGAGGATACAATAACGTCTATTTTGGAACGTCATAACCTCGCTGCGGAAATCCAATATGGCGACCGTGAAGTTCATTTATAGCCTCAAAATCGAATAAAGTTTCTTTGGTAATTGAAAATTTCAAGTTCCATTTGATCAAACAGTAATTATGAAGTTAATGTGATCCTTCAATTTTCGTAATTTCTATTTAAATAAATTGAAGTTTAGTGTCTGTTGTTCCGTTATCGGAACGTTTATGTCTCCCTGTTGGTTTGGATGCGGGAGGTTCGACTATAGGATAACAAGACAGAATAGAAATATGATTTATTGTCTAACGTAACAGAACTCCCATTGTTATATAAAATGTGTTTCAAGCTATCGATCACTTCAGACCGAGTTTCGAGACTGCGTATACCCCGCAATCATGCGTTTTCGCATTCCCGCCACGTTGGATCGCGAGCTATGAAACGCGCGGTGAATCACGATCGCTGAGGGTATCGTGGATCGACAATATTTTTTGTGTAATTAATATGGCTCGTCTATTGTGTACCCGCGTAACCCATTGTCGCGTCTAATGCTCGTTACGTCTGTACGTATCTGATCCCTACACCGAATACAAAAGTATTTGTACCATTAGATTTTATGATATCAACCTTATAATAGTAAACAATATGCTTTTCGAAAACCCACTGGTCGATGAAAATTTTTATAACGTAATCTAAGAATCTAGAAAATTATTTTTAACAACTAACTGCGAGTAAATATTTTTTATTGCAAAATGTGTAATTATATATTGGTTACTATTGCCATAATAGTTAATTCTAACGATATAGTTATATATCGTATCTCAATTTCATCAAATACGAAAATGTTTTAATTAAGACATTCGACTAAATATTCGCCAGTCTGGTAACATCAATATCGATGAATAGAGAAGAAACGATCGATTGAGGGGGGATCATTTATTACAACAGTCACGTTGCTCGATTTGTCGTGACGTCAAAGCAAGCTGAAACCTGCGATCTATGACCGATTACAATCGCCTCGCTAAAAGAACCGAGTCGATTTATTTTCTTGCTCTGTCTCGTCGAACATAATAAAAAAAAACGACCAGCATAAAAATGTCACTGGACTGGCCATTCTTAAAAAAAAAAAAAAAGAATCAGTGACGTTTTTATGTGTATTTTTAGTCCAGGAGACATAATATACACGATTTTATAGAATAAAATGAGGTTGCGAATTAACTTCATGGTCGCCATATTGGATATCTGCTTCGAGGTTATGTTTCAAAAGAAAAATTATTATGTCCTTCGAGTGGAATGTTTTCAGGACTACATTCGTTAAAATTTTCTGTATTAATTCAGAGAATACACAAAGAATTCGTGACACTAATATTGAAAGACCGTACATATATTCTTCCTTACCGCAAATGGAATGCAATGTGCACTATTGGGTTGCCAGAAAAGCTCTGATACCTCCGAAAATCCCTTACATAGCAATTAAATTTATTAAATAATACGCTAAATATTATGCAATCAACCTTGGTAGTTCTATTGCCAGCTAACATACTGAATTATAATATTTTTTAGAAAGCAATATGGCGGCCGAATATTCGGCGTATATCACTCGGTACAAATCGTTACATAAATATGTACAGTCCACGAATAAATTACAGACAATTGTATGTTTTATATCAAGACAGTTGCAAAGCCGAAAGAAAGTCGATCCCAATTGGCGAGAAATGCAAAGTAACGCGTCGAGACCGTTTCAAAGTGTGCAATTAGCCTGATGGAAAGAGCGCGGTTTCTTGCTGTTCTCCTCCCCCCCCCCCCCCCCCCTCGATTGCCGCCAGGGAAAATAAGCTGGAAGCTTACGTAAATCGTTCGCCACCGTATCGATTTACCTCGGACTTGACTTCGTTTTTTGTCGGATCCTCGCGGAGAAAGGTTCCACAAGACGAATTTCGCAAGAAGCCGATAAGGAAATGCGACTCGAAAAGATCGAATTTTTACGGTGTATTGGTTTTGCGCAATATAGAGGGGAGTAATTATTTGTTTCGACTCGGTGATACTTTCGTTCGTATCGTTAACCTGTTGCATCTGGAATATTTCTTATTTTTTTCTGAATTTTTTATTGAAAAATCTCTCCCACTTCCCATGGAGGATTCATTGGAGTAGTGCATAATTCACGAAATTATTTAAAAAATAGGGGTTGATTCATTTTTATGTCTAATCAATCTGTTGAATCTAGAATGTTTTCTATTTCTGGCTGAATCGTGCTTTGAACACTTTCTTCTATTTCTCCTGGAATTTTCTTTGGCTGTAGGTTAGTGTGAAATTTCATATTATGCTTCACAAGATTCGAACCCACGTCAAAAATGATGATTTATCTCTTCTACGAATTCGTAGATTTACCTGGCCGCAGGTATACTCATCTCTCACGAAAATTGCCTGACCTGGGTAATGTCTCAGGTTTTCGGTCCATCCATCTTCAGTCTGATCATTTACATATTTTTCTGCATTCTGCAGGTATAAGATGCAGATTCACGAGTTTATAAATATCAGGATACTGTCCCAGTAGTAACAGTTTCAATGTCAGAAACCCAAGATAGGGTCAGTGATATCTGACAATTAAACTACAGACATTTATACTACAAAGTCAAAGTAGTTTTCTATTTTATCTAAAACCTGGTGGAATAGTAAGAAAATAACAAAAGTTCCCTTTGACTGCAGTTCCTGCAAATTAAATTAATTCCTGCAATTTCAAAATTCGATGAAATTTTAATTTTTCAATATTTCCATCTGAAACCATGAATTTGCACAAACTTCTGCTGTCTATAGGTGACAATCATCGCAAAATCTCATTAAGACACACCGTAATTAGGAATATACTGTATCTGGAGCAACCTAAAAAAAACTTGCAACGTAACACGGTTGACCAGGGGGGTTAGAGAGGTGTAGATATGCATGGTGAAGTTTTTCCACGAAACCACGAGGAAACCAAGTGTGTATCTCTCGCGCCTTTCACGCGGGCCCTGTTTTTGTTTAACCGATGGAGGAACTTGCTTCTGTATTATGAGCGGCTCGCCTTTCATTAATAAATCAAAACGTCGTAACAGGTGGCCGGCGAAAATTGACTCTCTCTGTTCTCCTCCTCCACGTTCTCGGTTCACCTGATCGTTATCGTTTGGAATAACGTTCATCAGGAACTACGTTACATGTAACCAACACATTGTTTAATAGAATACTAGTTCCTTACTTTACTTCCTTGCTATAATAACTCGTAATAGTGAACATCCAAAATTAAAAAAAAAATTAAATAGTGAAAGCATAACAACTTACTACGAGTTAATCAGCTACCAAACTACCAAGCTATTCGGTTACTAAGTTACTAATCAAGCTACTCCATTACGAAGTTACCAAGCTACTACGTTATTAAGCTATCAAACTACTGAGCTATCAAGCAACTAAGTTATGAAACTACCGAGCTACTAAGTAAACAAGTTACCAATTTATTAAGCTACCAAGTTACCAAGCTACTATGTTACCATGCTCCAAACTACTAAGCTAATGTAAAATTACTTCTAGATGATTGGTGTATACGAAGGCTCCGTCACTTACCTTCTAACGCTTGTGAACGGAGTGTATTAAATTCTTTCGTAGGCCACACGAACGAGATTATAAAACAGACCGGATAGCCGTTTTCCCGTTTCTTCGATTTTGAAAGAGCCACGCGCTACCGTATCGACGTTATTTCGTCACTCGTCCGTCGACGAAACTGGCGTCCCGTACACGCGGAGTTCGTTGAGCAACGAACAGGCACGCATACTTTCGTCTCGCGTAACGTCGATCCGCGCGAAATTCTTGCCTGAAATCACGTCGATACGTTCTCGGTTAATCGGCAGTTCTGTTATTCACACTTAGAGAACCTAAGTAGAATCGTTTATGGAATCGAAGTTCCGCGAATGATCTATCTGATGGCGATAGATTGCTATAGGGCACAGTGGGAATCGAATCTGCGGCGAAAAATACGTGAAAATTGTAAGAAGAATTTTTTGACTTTGGAATTTAAGTTCCGTTACGCTCCTCCTCTCGAGGTACTGTGGGCCATTTTCAAACTTTGGATTATCTCCAAAATTATAGGCCATATGGGAAAACTTTACTTCATGTTTTCGATTTGTTTTTTCATGTAGAATCAACCTGCGTATTTCTTTTTTATCATTTATAAGATGTTCACGTTGTTAAACCTATTTTGTTTATGGTACACCGTGGCCACTTTGAGTTTCTCTACAGGAATGTGTTAGTTTCTAATAGTTTCGCAGGTGGTCGGCTATGGTGCAAGCCGGCTTGGAATTCGTATGGCGCCTAAGAACGTACACGTACGGTTTACACAGAATCTGGCTGGAAGTGGCGAGGACGGGAGGAAAAATTGTGCCCCGACAGCTCGCGAGAGGCTGTTTACGTGCCTCTCGTCTGACCGCGATGGGGTTAAGAAACGATAACGTCTGACATACTGACTGTTTCGCAAGGGAACGCCAGTTGATTGCCGTTTTCCTCGGTTGTCCCCGGGTAAAACTACTAGGAACGTGACAAACGACCTTCCACCAATCTTATTCCACATTCTGCGCTGTTTTTTCTCCATTTTTTCATTCGAATACGCAATCCCTCGATCGGACATTTGAAAGTTTCTTCTATTTCGAAGTTGGAGAACGAACGTTGGATGTGTCCCAGTTGAAAATAAAATTCTGAGCCTAGTAGAGCTCTGTGTTATTGAAGAGTAACGCTGCGTATCCACATGAAAGAAACTTTCTGGGGTTGAAACTTAAGCTGCGTATCCACATGAGAGAAAAATTTCGGGATTGACCCTTAAGCTGCGTATCTACATGAGAGAACTTTCGGGGTTGACCCTTAAGCTGCGTATCTAGATGAGGGGAACTTCTAAGGTTAACCCTAATGCTGCGTTTCCACATATAAAGCACACTTCCGCGAATTATATTATTCGGAGTACTGCTAAATTATATTAGAGGGTACTGCTGCATATCCATGTGAGAAAACTCTTATATAAAAGTTGCATGTCTACCACACTTGTGCAAATAATACTCTCCAACGCGCATATGTACGCAGCGTGTAACTATAATCAAGCGATTCACGCGCAAACTGTTCAAACGAAAACATAAACCGTGACCAGGAGAGAATTTTCCAATTTCATTATTTATAAGCGAGGCACTTTCGTTCTTACCGGTCACGTGTGCCTCGTCGAATGTAACCGATTAGCTTTTGTAACCGAAAGGAGAAATTCCGTGTATATACGTATACGTTATCGGAAAAATGCAAATGTCTAGATGTACATACAATTCGAACCGCCGTGCCGTCAGAGTCGGTAATCTTCTCGTCTCCTCCAGTGTCATGCGGCACACGATGACAGGATGATTAGGTCAATTCCACCGTCCAGACGATTGTTCATCGGAATAGGAAGGAAACTCTGAATGAGTGTTTTCGCGTGGAATCGCACATTCGAGACTCGTCGTCCTCATTGCAGTTCGATAGACCCTTTTTCGCTGTCTCGACTAGAGTCCTTCGAGGTTATGTAACCGCTTCGAAGGGCAGTCATTGTACTTAACGACGGTTGGGAATTTCGGGAACAAGGACCGTTCACAGTGAAATTGACCGGTTGTTATTCTCGTTGGCGTACGTTCGTAGACGTGACCGGCATCGTTGATCCCCACTGTCGTCATTTCGGAATCGTGCGATCGGTAATTTAGACCGTGGATGTTTATGCAAATCTGACGATCTCAGACACCGTTTCGTGCGTTCGTTCGATTAAAAATTTAATGCAACCCTGCACCGCCAGTCTATAAAAAGGATTAGAATCGTTGATTATCATTCATTCTCTCGATCCGATTGCTCAATCAATAATTTCCATATACCGATCGCCGCGTTATCGATCGATGATAAATTTTCGTTAAGGAACAATGTTGACGTGATCGACTCGATCTTGTCGGAATTACGTAACTAGGGGAAATACTACGTAACTGGGTACATTGGTGATTGTTTAATTAGCACGATCGGTAGCGTTACTCAAACCCGTTACGATTTCGCGTGGCCGCGAACAAAAGGCTCTTGATCGTTACGCGAACATTATTCAATCGTCGAGGTTCGAATAACGAACGGGAGTGTGTGTGTGTGTGTGCGCGCGCGCGCACGTGAGCTTGGCTGTTACCCAATGACCGTTTACTTTCTCCACGATGGAGAAAGATCTCTGGCAGTGTCCTCGCCCCCCCTCTTCCCCCTTCTGGTGGTCCTCTGGCCTCTGAACCTCGCGAAAACCCACACGTCGGTCGTCATCCTTCTCGCAATACACACACGATCGGCCTCTCCGTCCAGGTGTGTAAAACCAGCTGGAATCGAGTGCAAGTGGTTTTAGAAAGTCGTTCGCGCTCGGATCCGCGTTCGGAGCCAATGTCCTTTCGTCGTACGACGCGCGGCCGAAGGAGTCTTTCGAGGTTTTGATGAAATCCGGAAATTCTTCGGAAGAATCTTCGGGAACTTGACGACACTCTTATACTAGTTGTACAACATAGAGACGTCATCTTCGGTTAGTATTTATTCGGTTGATCTATCTACAGTTTTCTTGGCTGACGAGCCTCGGGTTTTTGTTAAGATTAATCCATGGTAGGTGAAGCAAAGTCGACTCAAACTCCAGTCAAAGTTGGGTCAAAGTTCAGCCAATATACTCTTAAAGTTCAGCCAAAGATCAGTCAAAAGTTCAGTCAAGAGTTCAGTCAAAAGTTTAACTCAACATTAACTCAACTTTAACTAAACTGCAATCCAGCTTTGACTCAACTTTGACTCAACTCTGACTCAACTTTGGCCCGGTTTTAACTCAACTTTAACTCAGCTTTAACTCAGCTTTAACTCAGCTTTAACTCGACTTTAACTCGACTTTAACTCGACTTTAACTCGACTTTAACTCGACTTTAACTCGACTTTAACTCGACTTTAACTCGACTTTAACTCGACTTTAACTCGACTTTAACTCGACTTTAACTCGACTTTAACTCGACTTTAACTCGACTTTAACTCGACTTTAACTCGACTTTAACTCGACTTTAACTCGACTTTAACTCGACTTTAACTCGACTTTAACTCGACTTTAACTCGACTTTAACTCGACTTTAACTCGACTTTAACTCGACTTTAACTCGACTTTAACTCAACTTTAACTCGACTTTAACTCGACTTTAACTCGACTTTAATTCAACTTTAACTCAACTTTAGTTAAGATAGTTCTACGTTGGTCCAAGATCATCCAAGAATAAGATTGTTCTATACATATACATGTCCTGTTGGTATCCACTTTCATGAAAAGAGCCATACAATATATTGTAGAACTGACTAATAACGAATTATTAGAACGCAGCAAGTTACACTAGTAACCTAAAACGGGGCTAATACCACGAAACAGTGGATGAGCGTTAAGAGACCCTTTCCGGGATGACAGAGGATCCTGGATGCGGGCTTGTTGAGATCCCAAGAGATTGTTCCTTTGTGGACCGGGAACAGAAGCGGGAAGGAAAGGGATATTCCACTGAAAAATGAAACGGGTGTTCCCGATCGTTCACACAGTTGGCTCTCCAGTGGCTCGTTACTCGATCCCTCGTATCTCCGAACAGTAGCAACCCTTTTCAGTCTTGCCATGATCTTCATCGAGCGTACGTGTACAGTTCTGCAATAGAATATCATACTATAGATTGTTATTTGTGAAATCCCCAGAGATGTATTACACAGGCTGACAGACTTTATATTCTTTCGGGTTATCTATCGGGTTATCTTTATATTCTATCGGGCATTATGTTCCATGGATCGTGTTTTGCAATGTATACCCAGAAAAGATTACGAATATTTCCTCCCCCATCCAGTGGCCTCACGCAATCGCCCGCCCGAAATTAATAGTCAACAATGATCTCCTGTCGTGATTTCGGTATGCTGAACGCGCTCGTATTGTCGCGAGTCGCGGGGGATTCGGGTCAAGTCCGACCTCGCTTTTACAAAAGCGGTCTTCGATGACGTTAATCCGCGTTGTTTAGTCCCGTGGCCCGGCTAACCCACTTCTTGGCCTTGAAACGGAGCAGCCGCGACGACCTCTCGGGGTCGTGTTTCTCCTCTCTTCTGTTTTTTTTTTTTTTTTTGCGGAACCGAGAACTTTCCTTGAACCCGTTAGATAGGATAGTTTCACGTAAAAGGGCGGATGTCTGCGATTCCCGTCGTTAAAACGAGCCACCGGTTGCTCGCTAACAGGAGGAGGACGACAACGGATGCCTATGTTATTAAACTAATTGCGAGCGTGCTCTTTGACGAGCAATGTGCGTGAGTTGCGATATTTGTCACGGACCACACCACTGTCTCCTTAAGTTTCCCTCTTCCTGTTTCTGTGTGTCGCAATCATTAGGAAGTTTCGGATAGAGCCAGTGTTTGTTGCGTGATTCCATTTAATAGGAATGTCGACGATATCTACCCCCACTGATTTAAATTAATCGTACAATGGATGATCAAGTGTAGACGCAGCTTAACGTTCACAGTATTGATCCAATACATCAGCACTGATTATTGTATACACTTTATTTTGCGCTGGGAAGTCGATTCTCAATTTCTGGTCACGTGGATTCTAACATTACGAAAATTCCAAGTGTATACGCAGCTGAAGAGGGCCTTTGGTTATGAAGTTGTACCAGAATTAAAATCAATCTTCTATCTCTCAACATATAAAGTCTCTACCGCAGAGTTACTTTGCCCGTCAAAAGGATTCAAGTGTATACGTAGCTTTACACAGATTTTGTTTATCAAATTCTGTTAGTGTTAATTTGTCGTGTACGATGTCGATGATTTATCTTCATTCCACTATTGTATAACTGTCTAAGTGTATACGTGGCTTAAGTACGTACGTACAGTAATGCAGCTTAAGCGTGTACGCAGCTTAAGCACTACTTTCCACGACTCGATTGTCGACCCATCTATCCCAAGAAGCTAATGTCTAGACTAGAAGTTAACTCGGTGAAAGATCTGTAACCACTTTGTCTCCGTTTCTAATTACCCAAGTCGCAATAGCGAGCCCAGTCGACGAATGTACCTGCGTAAAAACTCGTGTTAATGTTACATCAGCCGGACTGTCAATTCCGTGGTTGCGATACATACACACACACAAATACACTAGTGCGTTGCTAGTACACAAATTTGCAACTACGGCGAAACGGTTGCTCCACTTCTGGCCGCCTAACTGGCTTTTTATTACACGCCATCCCAGGCTAGATGATAGTAATCGTACGGCCATAACCCCCCCCCCTCCTCTAGCGATGTTGACAGTTCCTCTGTTTCGAAAAACCAGCTAACAGGCTCGTTTCGTTCGCTACGTTTTTGCAGATGTGCAGCAATCTGACCTGCGTGGACGACTTCCTGAATCGGGCGTTCCACAAGCTGGGCCTCGTTGTGGGTCGTCATCCCGGCTACTTCGTGGTGATCCCGGTATTGTTGGCATTCATCTGCTTCACCGGATACCAGAGGATCCATTACGAGATCGATCCCGAGTACCTATTCTCGCCCACAAATGGACCGAGCAAAACAGAACGGGCGATCGTCGAGCAGTACTTCAAGGTCAACTACAGCCACTACTTCAGCCTGGGTCGCATCACCAGGCCAGGTGGGTGTTGAAAGGAATTCGAACTACTATAGGAATCCTATATTCTATTCCTAATTACCCTAACTGCTAGGTAGCTGATCCCTAAAACGTTCAATAGACATAATGTAGACATGATCCAGAGAATTGGCTTTGTCTAGGTTACCTGGTATTCAAAATGTTGGGACCAGTTAGTATTTGGTCCCTAAAACATCCAATAGACATAATGTAGATCCGAATTTTTGTTTAACTGCTACCTAAAATGTTTGAATGAGGACCATCAAGAAGATTAAAAGATGATCGTTTACGCGAACGTGGACCGTTTACTAGCTAAAGTTCAAGGAGAAAGTGCATCAAGCACCACGAGACAACGGCTTCAACCGTCCGCTTCCTTGTTTGCCTCGTCGGCCGTGTAATTTCGCGTTACACGCTCCTCCCCTTCGTACGAATTAACCTTGTTATTAACGATACGCGCTTTCTCGTTTCATTGAGTCGTCGCTAATTGACCCCTCAGCTCGACGATGTCGTCTCTCCCATCGCGGTTTAATTGTGCACCTCTTCCCAGCCGGACCGCCGTTTAGAAGAGAAACAAAACGGGATCCTTCACGTTCCGTTTTCAGGTCGTTTCGGTCACGTGATCATCACCTCGAAGGACGGGAACGATAATCTGCTGCGCGCCGATGTGTTCGACGAGCTGATCCAGCTGGACAAAGTGATCAAGTCCTCGGTAGCGACCTACGAAGGCGGGGTCTTCACCTACGATCAGATCTGCGCGAAATGGCTGGACGAATGCTTCAGCAACGACATCCTGAATCTTCATCACATCATTAAGTAAGCATCGGTGGTCTTAGGGAGAATCGAGATATGTAGTCCAGGTGTTTTTTTGGACCGTTTCTGGTGCTGGCTGCGCGTCTTTTGTTCCGTTTACATTTTGGGATCTAAGTAGTCGGTAGCATTTTTCAGGGATGTGGAGAAGAAGGAGCTGAACCTGACCTTCCCGGTGATGCTGAACCCCGTTTCCTGGGAGATTCACATGCTGCCGGTCTATTTTGGCGGGAGCGTGATCAACGAGGACCAGGAGATAGAGTCCGTGCCGTCGATGCAGCTCGCTTACTTCCTGGCAGCTGAGAATTCACGTCAGGATGCAATGTAGGTCCACTTTCCTAAATCAGGGAACTAAGTTATTGAACTATAGAAGCCTATCTTCAGTGGATTGTGGATGTTTATGATGACGATCTGAGTGGAAAGAATGTAGAGACAATTTGGATTGGGGATACCCTATTATTCAGATACCCCAATACACAGTGCTACGTCCTTATGATCTCCTTATAGTCACCTCATCATTCTGAGGCCTTTACTTTCAGCCTTATAACTCATTTAAACATTAGAGCTACCTATCCCTTAGAAGGGGATTACATTAGAGCTATCTATCCCCATAGGAAGGGATCACATTAGACCTACCTCCGTAGGTAGCCTGTGTTTTTCATGCCCAGATGTCCTCTAAACGCCACAACCCCACAGTCCAATCATCAATCTGACTATTCACCGGACTTTTTTCGTTCTCCAATCAGCGGCGCAGCTTGGGAGGAGGCGTTCCTCGAGGCAGTGAGGAAGGTCGAGGAAGGAGGCGTGTTCAAGCACATTGCCACTGCAAGGTTCGCCTCCAGGACCCTGGAGTTGGAGCTAGAAGAGAATACAAAGACGATAGTGCCGTATTTCTCGAGCACGTTCATCCTGATGGCGTTGTTCTCCGTGGTCACCTGCATGATGACTGATTGGGTACGCAGCAAGCCTTGGTTGGGGCTTCTTGGCAATGTATCAGCGGCTATGGCCACTGTGGCCGCGTTCGGCTTATGCATCTACCTGGGCGTGGACTTTATAGGTCTGAATCTGGCTGCACCTTTCCTTATGATCGGTGAGTGGACACTTTACTTGACGAGCTGAACACTTAAAGAACCTCTAGAACTCTGGAGCATTTGGGTAAATAAGGTTCTCCGCGGTTCGAATCATCCTAGACCTTAAATTGATGAGACCAGATGACTCATCTAACTAATGTACCTCAAACATTATTCAGACCCCGTTCGGAGAAGATAATTCCCTAGGAAATACGCGTAGCGCGTTCGTTAGCGGTCCGATTCACGTTCCATTCACAGAACCCATGGAAGTAGCGATCATCATTCATCAGGAATCCAGCTCTCGATCGATTTATCAGGAAAAACCGTGAACGTCGGTCTGATTAGCATTTTCAGATTCCTCTTTACTGTGCTGTCGCGTTGTTTAGCCAGTCACAACTTCTTCCTCTCCTGTCTCTTAATTCCTCATTTTTGCTGATATTTGGATCCTCAGGGTGGTACCATCCCTTAATGTGTCTTCCCATATTTTCTTTTATATCTTGAAAAGTATTGTACACATAAAAAAACTGTTGCAATCAAAACTTAATGGGTTTTTATACTCTGTAGAACTGTGCAATAAAATGGTGAAAAATTTGTTTTTTAAATAAATAAATATATGAACAAACAAATTTTTAACAATTTCATTACACACTTTCATAGATCACAAGGATCCAATGCATTTTTATTTTAACAATTTTTGTATATCTACTGTAGCTTTCAAGATATACAGGAAAACAAGAAAGGAAATATTAACATTTAGGGGTGGTTTCACCCTGAAGACGCGAATATCAGCAAAAACGAAAAATTGCCCAATGCTTCTGTCAATACCCCTACAAAGTGAAGGTTAAAAAATAAATTGAAATTTACGGGGTACCGAAGTTCCCTTTTTAGACCCTAACCCCATGTCCTACTTCTGGACTATTACTTTGCCACATGCGCAAAGAGGTTAGGTCGGGAACATCAGTGGAGGAAATGTTCATTGATGATCCGTATACGCTGTTTGTACAACAGAAATTCCGATCGAAAGCGAATCGACGGTACGATTTCGCAACGGCGATCCAGTCGAACGTAGCCGGGCGCAATCATCGACGGTAATGAAGCGACTTTGGTCGGCCGCGTGCGCAGGCGAGCGCGACGAAAGGAAAAGAGGGCCTACGGAGAGACAGACTTCCGCTTTTCACGTAAATCACCGTACAGTCGATGGTGATCCGTTCGTGTGCTCGCTCGATCGAGTCGACACAAGAGAGGCCTGGAAAATTTCGCAAGACGAGATATTTCGTCAGCGATCGGTTGCGTCGCGACGTTTAACCGACACGCACGATCGCTGACCGGACCTAACGAATCGGAGGCACCGTACCGAACTAGACAATTTTTTTTCATTCGACAAAATTGGACTCTTCCGAAAGTCTCGATAGATTTGTAACGGAGACTGGGGTGGGCGGTGCGATCGCAAAAGGGGTTATGTTACATGAAAAATTAAGTCGGAAATATAGAATAACGGTTTTTTCGTATAATTATTCGTTACCAAAATAATCCAATTTGAACGTTTACTTAATATAGATGTATTCATGTTGACAATAAGTAGAAATGGAATGCAATGGTCAGACCGATTATATAACCTAACCTATACATACAATAACGAATTGCCTTAATATGGAGTAGTATTGCTACACCACCACCACAATTGTATCAAGACTTTTGCGCTGATCCAATAATGTTCAGCAGTGATCCTGTATCAAGTTAAGGCAGTGGCGTCGTTGATCTGTTGATTCTTCCTGGTGTCACGAGAAATTCGATTGTCCGGCGAGGAAGGCTTCCGGTGGTCGTCCTTGCTTGTAATTGAATAAACGACAACCGGGCGTTTATTAGCCCGTAAATCACCGTCCAAATCTAGACAGGGTGAATCACGAATCAACCGACCATTCTGATTCACTGCGCGCGCGAGCGCGAGCGATAAGTGCCGCCTCGTTACCACGATAATGGCACCGCCTGTCGTTTCTGTTTGCGAGACGACGAATCGTTTATTTAATTATAACACACAGCCGACTACCAAGGGTACCCCGAAAATTTCGTTTTTTTTTTAAACTACACGAGTTTGTAGGAGGACAATATTCAATTCTACAGAGTGAAACCACCCCTTAAACCTTGACATGTACTTTCCTATTTTCTTGCGAATCTAGAAAATTACAGTAGATATAAAAAAAAATTGTTGCAATGAAAGTTTAAAGGGTCCTTATGCTCTATAAAAGTGTGTAATGAAACTGTTCAAAACTTATTTTTAAAATAAACAAATAAATAAACAAATTTTTTTAAATTTCACTGCACAGTATTGTAGGATATAAAAAATCCGTAATCTTTCATCGCAACAGTTTTTTCATAACTACTATAATATGCGAGATATACAGAAAAACAGGAAAGGACATATTAAGGGGTGATTTCACTTGGAGAACCGAATATCACCGAAAACGAGGAATTTCCCAATAAATCTATCAGTGAACAGATTTTATCGATTTAACGGTTGTTGTTACTTCTGATTGAATCCAATAACTTTGAGCTTTATGGTTGGCTGATATGAATGAAGAAAAATTTTCATTTAACGTTATGGCTCTATTGTTTGCTCGTAGGAATCGGTATCGACGACACGTTCGTGATGCTGGCTGCCTGGAGACGGACCAGTATCATGAAACCGGTACCGGAGCGGATGGCCGCGATGCTCAGCGAGGCAGCTGTCTCGATTACGATCACATCTCTGACCGACATGATATCGTTTTTCATCGGGATTCTTTCGCCGTTCCCCTCGGTGCAGATCTTCTGCATTTATTCGGGTGAGTTTCTGGGATTACCCTCAAAAGCATCAATCCCTGAAAAATTTTTCTCCACTTGGTGTTCTGTCGGAAAGTCTGATGCCAAGTGAAAGTCGACTAGTATACATTTGAATTGATCTGTACATTGGAGACCTAACCAGATATAGTTAACTAATTACAGGTCTGATTAATATAGGGGGAAAAAGAATGGGGGTCCATTTTGGATCTATTATGATACTATGTTTTATTGTAGAATTCATTCTTGTACTTAAAAATAGGAAAAATGAAGTTCCTTTTGATGTACGTTCAATTGGACTATCAGACTGGACACTTAACTTCCAACCCTTTTTGTCTTGTAATTTTCAATTTCTTGCATTTTTTGATCATTGGAGTTGTTATGTCTGTCCAGGATTCGCTGTGGTCTTCACCTTCGTCTTCCATCTGACATTTTTCACCGGCTGCGTGGCCATCAGCGGTTACTGCGAGCAGAAGAACCTCCACAGCGTGGTGTGCTGTAAGGTGCAGCCTCTTTCAAAATCCTGTAAGTACTTTTACTTTGTTCCCCTTACAAAAATTTCATCATTTTTACACCATCCGATACCCTACAAAAATCAGCGTTAAATTTCTTGAGAATGATAAAAGTGGACTAAAATGGATGGTAGTCAAAAAGGGTTCCACATAAGACCTTTCACCTAACAAGAAAAGGTATTCGATCGTGACGTTTTGCGTGTGCCTAGACCTCTATGTGTATATCTAGGCAGCAAAGACGATGCGTAAACAATTAGGCGAAAGAAAGCCGCAGAAAGAAAATTGCGAAGTAGAGCGGAACGGTGAAAAAGAAATCGAAAAAAAATTCGTGTATCCTCTTTCTAATCCGCCGTTACCCTAACAGTGGGCACCTTCAATATCCCACTTGTCTTTGAAGATACAAAAAAAAAATATGAGGGAAAAGTATTATTTGGCTAGAAGGAAGAAATAAAAAAGATATTTTTTTTAAATAGGACTACATATATTTATTAGCATGGCGTAATAGTTAAGATCAAGACCAATCCAACGACCTATAATAGAATGACCTTCATATGACCGTGAGTGTGAAAAATCCACAAATATACGAGAGTAGATTTAAACAATAAAATAACTATGATACAGAGATTAGTGCAAAAATGTGTCCAAGTTGATGGACATCACTTCGAGCATTTGTTAAAATAAATTGTCTGCAAATCAAAAGCAAACGAGATATTAACGGTGCCACTTCAGATGGGACACCCTGTATATACTTGCCTCTAGGGGTAATTACCGACCGAGCGCTCTACAATGCCCTCTAGGGCCAGAAATTCGAAAACTGGACTGGATACCGTTACACACTCGCTTTCGTACGTTACGTAACCAGTTAAAGAATATTATTCGTCAGTAAAAGTGAGATGAAGAGAAGATCCCCGTTCATTTCGGTTACTACATCCCGATGTAACCGTATACAAACACTCGTAACCACGCTGAAATACACATACGAATGGAAGAGGGAACGTTCAACGGTCGAAGAAGACGTTACCCGGAACACTTTCACGGGGCCTCGAACGTATCGTTCGGCGTGTTTTTATTTGAACTTTCATTTATTTTCCGTGGCAAGGTGTACTTTCTACGGTGGAACGGGCAGGGACCCTCCGAACGCGCATTATCCTCGAATCGAGGCGCGTTCACTTTGCCCCTTTTTCGCGTGTACGGTTACTCTCGATTTTGTGAAAGGAGACGATGCGTACTCGGCGGCAATTGGGTTGCGGATTTTCATATGAATACACCTTTTTATCGGGCTTCTTTTCAAGAACTGTTCTACAGAGATGTACAGCACCTCTTAAAAATTGTGGACTGAAAAAAATGTTGGATTAAATGTTCATTAACAGGGTTAGGTGGGATTTAGGATAATTTTATAAACAGGGGTAGGTGGGATTTAGGATAACTTTATTAACAGGGTTAGGTGGGATTTAGGGTAATTTTTACAGTTTGACATACTGGAAAGAATTTATTGGGTACTGTGGCTGCCCAAAGTTTCTGGTCAAACTGTAATTTTAACGTATAGATATATACAGGGTGTTCCAAAAAGGGGTTCGTAACTTCTACGGTAGATACTACTCGTCAAATGATAAAAGGAAGTCCTGACAAACATAGGTGGAAAATTTTTCGAGTTTAAGAGACTCCTGAACTTTTAGGTTATTTTTACATAAAAATACGAGATTCTCGACGATACTACTTTCTGTTAGTGAAACGTTTTTTTAAATAAATGTTAATACATCGAATTTTTTCAAGAGCTTTAACCTAAAATTGCTTTAACCAATCCATCCGACCGATTAAAAAAGGCAAATGGCACATTCTAAAAATACAAATAAGCTTTGTGAAAGGGGGAATAACTAGATAGTTCTATCTTTAGAAATTCATTTTGCAATCCATTTCGCCCGAGAAAGCCGGAAGATCTCGTTAAGTCATCGTTATCGAATTGCTCCCTGTGATCTATAGATCCCCAGGCAGCTCGATGTGTCCCGTTACACGCGAATTACCACGCGTCCCACCGTGTCGAGGTTACGTAAGGACGATTTTCGGAGTTACGATCGTAAACACCAATTACCAAGCAGGATCCATACACGATCTCCGGGAAAAGTCGCGTGGAATCTGGATCCAAGCGTCATCGACTTTCTCTCGGTCCCCCGATGTCGTCACACACGCCTTTCCCCTCCTAAGTGTCCATATGTACATCTAACGAAAAAGAAAAAAAATATTCGAGATCTCCCCGTTATGTCAGGTACAAGCCCGGTGCGTGTTACGTTCGAGCATATAGTTAATTCGTTAGATCACTGTGGTCGTGTTATGTAATCGGTGGGTCGCTGGACTTTCTCCGTGCGTGGACACATTAGAGATGGGCAAATCTCATTATCTAGATAAAGAGTCTCGAATAACGAATAAACGATAAAAGAAGTTGTTCGCCATTTCGAATCGATTAAACGTGGAAATACAGTAAATCCTCGATGAGTATTCGAAGGCTTCTCGGCACTGAACATTAAATATTTCATAAACTAATTGCCATATGCGGTTGAAACAAATATTGTTGGCTTCAGAATTCCAATCACTGTACTAAGTCTCATTAAAAAGTCATTGTACACCTGGGGAGCCTTCTAACACTCATCGAGGAATTACTGCACCAATTTGAATGTTGCCGTTTCATTATGTATCATTCGAATAAAATTGTGCCCAAGTCTGGGACTACCTGGCTATGTCATCTCTCTGTGATTCAACGATTTAAACGACAAAAAAAAAACGTGAAACTGATCAGGGGACAGTTAAAGACCTTCAAGGTACTGTCTGCGTGACGCGCCTGCTAATACTATTGTCTGTTAGCACGTGACATTGTAGGAACAATCAGGCTCATTGGCAATCTTTGTTCTCACACCAGCAAGATGATTTCATCTTTTGTTTTCCCGCCTGGCACTTTCGGTTCCACAGTCTTATATACTCGATGAATCACTGACGAATCGGTGGACAATGATGCTATCTCGAATTTCAGCGCATCGATCCTGGATCTACAGGGCACTTTGTACTGGAGGAGTGGACCCGGATGATCCGTACAATCCGGTGGATAATCCAGAACACGGATGTATGAGCTGGTTCCGTGACTATCTGGCAGGTGCGCTAAACTGTCGACCCATCAAGGTCATCGTGATCCTGATATTCGCCTGTTACCTGGCTGGTGCAATCTACGGGCTGACGACTCTTCAAGAAGGCTTGGATCGTCGCAAGCTTTCCAAGAACGACTCTTACTCGATAACATTCTACGACCGACAGGATTATTACTTCCGGGAATTTCCGTACAGGATACAGGTACGCAGTAGATTACTTGTCTTGTTGTCTCAGACGACAGTAGAGGGTTGCTTCGATCCTCTAGGATAGCTTCAAGGACGTTGTGTACAGAATGTAGGATAGTTTATCGTTCGAAGAAGAGATTTGGCCCGGGCCAAGACCACATCAATGGATTACCTGTTCCAGGAAGTTGCCACCTCTGCTAACTAGCTTTTAGCCTTGTATCCATCTAGGGGCCCTAAAGTTAACCCCAGAAGGATTAAGTCGCCTCGTGGCCTTGATCTCCAGGAAATTGTAAAAGGTTGAGGCGCGTGGATGGACGAACGGGGGACGAAAGCCTTTCATCCGGGAATCGCGCGCAACCCTCGGTTACGACGGCTCTCGTGACACATAGCACCGGCCACCTCGCAATTATGTCACGTTCGCGCTCGTTCGATACGTCGTCCACAAAACAGCTTTCTCTCGGTGTACAGACGTCTCGGAATTGAAGAAAAGTGACGGGGGACGATTGCGTCAGACGATCCTTTCTCGACACTTGGCACTGCGATCTGGGATACCTCTGGAAAAACCCCGTCTGATACAGTCATTCGAAACTATGAAATGACGATAAAGACGATGGGGAACAAGAGCATATCCCAAATATAGGGTATCGCAATATAGGGTTATTAATACATTGGGTATTCCAAAAGAAGGTATCCCAAAATAGGGTATCCGAAGATAGGTTTATTAATACATAGGGTATCCCAATATGTACAGGGTTAGCAATTCATATGGTATCCCAAAATAGGGCTATCAATAGATAGGGTATCCCGAAAACAGGGTTATCAAAACATAAGGTATGCTAACATAGGGTCTTCGAAGATCCTTACGTTCCTTCACCGTTATGTTCCAGGTGGTAGTGAGTGGGCAGTACGACTACAGTAACCCTGTGATTCAGCAGCAAATGGAGAACCTGACGAGATCCCTCGAAGCGAGTAGCTACATCAGTAGCGCGCCAATATTTACCGAGAGTTGGCTAAGAAGCTTCCTGCGGTATGTGAACAACAGCGAGCTAAACGAGACCAACATCACCGACGAGAAGAGCTTCATGAAGACGTTGAAGGATACCTGGCTGTATCCTATAAGTAGCCTGTCCCTGGACGTGAAGCTCGACGACGCTGAGGAGCACATTATAGCGAGTAGATTCATGATCCAGGCGGTGAACGTAAGCGGTACCAATCAGGAGAAGGACATGGTGAAGGAGCTTCGCAGGATCTGCACCGAGTCTCCGTTGAATGCTAGTGTCTTCCACCCGTACTTCGTCTTTTTCGATCAGTTCGAGTTGGTTAAGCCGACCAGCATTCAGTGTATGGTGTTCGGGGCCCTGATCATGATGTTGATCAGTTTCCTCTTTATACCGAACGTTCTGTGCTGCCTCTGGGTGGCTTTCTGTATCATTTCAATTGAACTGGGGGTAGCCGGTTACATGTCTCTCTGGGACGTTAATCTGGACAGTATATCCATGATCAATCTGATCATGTGCATAGGGTTCAGCGTGGACTTCACCGCCCATATCTGTTACGCCTACATGAGCTCCAAACAGAAAACACCAGAAGACAGAGTCCGAGAGAGTCTCTACAGCCTTGGACTACCAATAGTGCAGGGTGCCGCGTCCACAATTTTGGGCTTGGTAGCCCTGGTCCTAGCTGGAACGTATATATTCATGGTGTTCTTCAAAATGGTCTTCCTAGTGATCTTCATAGGCGCCATGCATGGCATGTTCCTCTTACCTGTGCTTCTATCATTATTCGGTCCCTCCGCACCCGCGGACGACAAGACAGAGGATGTGAAGATTCAGGATGATCTAGCTTCCAAGCTCCAGCAACCCTACGTGATTCCACACCCTAGTCTTTCTTACTATCACCGCACGGGAATCGCCAAAAGTCTACAGGGCAGCCCAGCAACAAGTCTGGCTGCTTTCGAAGAAAGAGACCCTGGCCTAGGGACCAGTGAGGACAGCAACTCGACCGAGAGCAGCTCTTCCCAGAGTAGAAGACGAGAGGGTCAATTGGAGCAAGAGAACCACACGCGTCACGAGGTCTGGAGACGATCCATAGGGGTTCTATACGGTATGTCCCAGTTCCAAACAGCTGCACATCCAGTCTCCCCGCCACCTGACTACGCTGGCGCTCTGCAAGAACTTCAGGCTGACCAGGATCGTCGCGCCGTTCGAACGGTGCCCTTCGTCGGACCTTATCCCGCGCATCGACCAACGAATCACAGAGATCACAGGAGAAGCAGATCCTATCACAATATCCATCACTCGTCGAGGTACTTGACTGATCCCCGGTATCCTTAAAGGATCCGGTTACCAGTGACTATGCACGCAGCCGGCAGAGCCGGGAGAAACTTTGTTTCCCGCGGACTTTCGCCTCTTTCGACTGACCAGGAGAGTCTGGTCGCTCTGGGGAAGCGAATGGAGGCCAAGTTCCCCGGCTCTCTCCGCGGAATCACCGAGGGGCTTCGAGAACTTTGAAAGAGGATTTCCTTTCTGGAGAACTTTTGGCTTCTAGCTAGGATGAGGTCAAAGGGGCTCGAGGAATTTGAAGACTACTAAGGCTCGATCGCCGAGCACGCGTGTACCGGACCATCGAATCAGAGACTTGGGGTGTCCCAAATAGTGTATCCCTATATAGGGTGTCCCAAAATAGGGTATCCCAATATAAGGGTTATCAATACATAAGGTATCTCGGAATTGGGTATCCAGAATAGGGTATCTCAATATAGGGTATCCCAAAATGGGGTTCCCCAATATAGGGTATTCCAAGATAGCGATCGAATCAGAGACTTGGTGTTGAAGTGGGTGGAAAGAGACACTTTTTTTAGAATGTTAGACGTCATGTTTAGAATGGGAGCAGAGAGATTGAGTGGCCTTTCGAATCGGTTCTACAGGTCTGTAATTTTCTTCACATCGTTCTCTCGATATTTTCTCTGGTCTGCACTCTCTAGGATATTTATGTAATTTATGGAGTGGGATTGAAGTAAAAATCTACGCGGAGACCTGGGAACCTGATTCGTCGTAACGATAGAGAAACAAAAAAAAAAAAAAAGAATGCATAGTAACGATAACGTCGAAAATCCCTTCGATTTATCTACTATATTTTTTAACGAAGTTTGTACGAGTGAATTATATCTTAGATTACCAAATGGCAGTGTGTGTTGCCGCGGACGAATCGACCGATGAAACATAGTGTTTAAGAACCGAACGACTACCTGCTCAACCGATATCAAAGAAAAATAAAACGTTGGACCGGAAATCACAAAGAAAATGCATTACATGTACGATTCTTCGTGCCTTACCGAGAATTGTGGTCCAATAAAAAGCAGATGGAATTACCATGGATTTTTCCTCGAGGCAAGAATGAACCAAAGTCTGATCTGTTTATGAATAATGGAAGCGAACGAGGGTGTGCTGCACATTCGATATGGAACTTAGCGTGAGTGTATGCGAATGAGTGGAATACATTTGACAGAGACTAGCAGCTGCCATTGAACCAACTGTTATAAAACGAAATATATTCTGGTAACAACTTTCCGATTTCACTGGCGAATCCACAAGTTCCTGGCCTTCTTTTATAACTCGCAGTGTATGGTTGTCAACTACCAAGCGTAGAGGATCATGGAACCTGTCTAATTATTCACCGTCGGTAACCAGTCGACGAAGAAGGAAAAGTTTTCATCGAACTGGTTGGTATCCCTTCTTTATCAACTGTATAAACGAGCTGACGGTAAGGTAGGTTTATGCAGGGGCCTAGTATGCAACTATTCCTGCATCCTTGTCCAACCGGAAGTGTCACTTGGAGTCTGTACCCATTCCTCAAGAGAACAATTTTCGACCATTATTTTTCCTCCGTCGTGATTTTCAATGGTAAAGATAGTCAAAAGGGAGAAGAATGCACCCAGAGGAGGACGATACCAATACCGGAACCTTTTGGATACCCTTTAGCTTCCGGTCATGCATGAAACATCAACTTTTATAGTCGCCCCTTTTTGGATATTGCCTTTTCCGATCTCTCGGCGATCTTCAAAGGGCCTTCTGCACTCAGCGATCACTCGAAGGTATGCGGAATATCTCGATATCGTTTCTTACATCGAGAAACACAGGTGTTCTTCAGCGCTGCGAGAATTCTTTCAAAGGCTCCAGGAAACTTCGAAGACCCTAGCCGCCTCGAACTTTGCACCATGAGTCCTGGACGATTCTTGAAAGTTGCGTGAACTTTGTTACTGTTCTATCAGTTCATCTTCATCTTCTGGATCTTGATCGATCTATCTACCTTCATCTGGCAATATAGACGAAAGGTTCTATAGCAATAACAATAGCGCCACTACCTACTTCTTTAATCTGATTTTATCCTTGCCTGAATCTATTCATCTGGATTCCAAATTTTCGGTGAGGTAATAGATAAATCGATTCACCTTTACCTGGAGGCCGAGAACCGTCGCGTCGTCTCCTCATATATCATCGACCGAGAACATCATTCCGGGTTGACAACGGGACGGCCGAGCGTCAACAACGTTATTGGACATGGGGCGGAGGGTCCAATCAAAGCTGTATTCATAGAACGGGCTATATGTTGTCAGGGGAGTCTGGTGCCCGCAACTTCCCACCGCAGCTCAACAAATTGCCAATTTTTTTCCACCTACCCCTCCTCCTCCCTCGTTTTTCGGTTCCTCCGGGTCAATCCGTGACTAATTGCCCCGCACTTCGGCCTGTTGATTGCCTCCGTTCGTTCCTCCGTCCGAAAGAACCATTAGTCACACAGTTGTATTATACATGCACTTCGGCCTGTTGATTGCCTCCGTTCGTTCCTCCGTCCGAAAGAACCATTAGTCACACAGTGAACCGTATTCGTCCATTCTGAAATCACTGGTCGAGGTGTCGGTGTGTGTCTTGTACACCTGCGTCCAAGAAAGTGGGTATATTCATGGCGGGAGATTTCAAGGTCTAATTAATTTTTTTAAACGGAATGCTATATTTTTTTATACATAATATGATAGCGTTTTTTAAGACATGTTCAACGATATGTCGCATGATGCCATTGAGTGTAGTGGGAGGCGGTGGAGGCTACAGTGTTCTATTATCCGAACTTTTAATGTTTGCATGGACAGGTCTTGCTGTATCATTGAAACTATAGTGTCATTGAGTTTTCATGAAAGGTGACCTAAATATCATAAATATTAGCTGCATACAGGGTGGGTCATTTAAATCGATCTTCACTTCTTGAGAAGTTGTTGTTCAAAATTACTTACGTTCTTCAGTCGAACTATGAATACTGGTCAAAGGGCGAATTCGACGTTAGAGGATCATGTCCAAAATCGTCGATCCTCCAGGTAATAGAAGGGTTATTTGTCTTGGATCAGATTCTACTATCCTGTAACTCGATCAGGGATTCATTCCTGGTCGAATCTCCATCCGTTTGACGACATCCAGTCCACAAAGGGTCCGATTGTCGTCGAAGTTGGAGCGATTTCCGAGGAATAATTCGCGGGCTGCGACCGCAAAAGGAGGAGGAAGGGATCCTACTGAAAACGCGTCGACTGAATTATTAATACGGGCCACGAACGTTTCGAGTCCTCGCCTCGTTCTTCGAGGCTCCCGCGTCATCGTCGAGAATCCTTAGGCGAGTTCCCTCCCCCCCTATCTGGGTATAGGGGAGCCTGACGAGTATCCTGACAAGCAGCCTGTTGCGTGACCCGGCCGATCAATATCTGTACAGGCGCAACAACCGCAACCGCACCTCGTATCTCCCTAACGGACTCGTCCCGTTTCACGTCCTCCGTTGGAGCTCCTCATCCTTTCTTCCTCTTGTTTCTTTCCTTCCTTCTGTCGCTCTTGGAGGGGAAAAGGAATTCGAGACGAGGACGTGCCTTGTCGACTCGAGCACCTTTGCGTTTGCTCTCCTTGTTAGCCGTCGTATTTCCGGGCTCTGGTTAGTGTTTAACGTCTTCCCACGTGGGTGGTTGGAACGTGGTGCTTTTTTAACGATACCTGGGATTTTTCAGAAAGACGTTAGGGGCTCTTTAGAAGTATCTGAGTGGTTCTAGAGTATGGAGGGCGGGTCCATTGGATTCTAGGATCTACTAGGACCCTTGAAGAGCTTAAGAGACCTTCCGAGGCCCCTACTTTCCAACTAGTTCAAGGAGTCCAAAGAGTCCAAGTAGTCCCAGGGTATCCAAATAATCCAAATAGCCTAAATAGTCCAAATAGTCCAAGTGGGTGAAGTGGATATTAGGACTTGTCAATGGAGTCCATGCATCTAGGTCCTATCAGTGATCTTTAAGAGTGTTTAAGCAGCTAGAACTTCGTCTGGTGGATCTCTGGGATCTGAGAGATCCTCGATGAATACTAATATTTACGGTGGTCCCCGGAGGATCTATATGATCTACAGTCTGTGGGGACATCAGGCACCATAACTGCACTTTGGTAATATCAACTTTTCATAAACGGGACGCAAAAGTGCCCTTTTAAATCGGAATGCTAAATGCACAGTCAGAATTATTTACGACACCACTTTTCCTGCCTCCGGAAATAATTACGCGGCTAAAGGGCTTGACCCGTTTCTCCCACGTTGACGTCAAAACTCGTGCTCAATTTCCGGGACTCGTGGGGAATTTTCATTTCTTGGCGAACACATACAGAGTCAGAGAGCAAAATAAAAAAAAAAAAATACTAACGCACAATTCCCAGGCGCTCAAAAATATGCCAGGGTGGTTTTAATTCTCCGCCGTTGCAAAGAAACCCGGCATGCCCCATACATCCCTTGAAACTCTTTACTTTTCCCACGGATTAGATAAGTAATTACGTACGTAGTTACGGAGACACTCGTGATGCACTCTCTCGTCGTGGCACCTAGCCTCATGAATGTTTACCAGGGGCAGAACTTTAGTCGGCCTTCCCGTTAACTTCGTTAATAGCTACACACCGACAAAACACCGTTCTTCTGGACGTGATAATTAGTCCCGTACTTACTCGGGTTCTGATTTGAATTCCAAAAATATCGTAGTCCAAATTGCCACCAGAGTTTCCAATTTGTCTGAATTAGAAGTGGCCTCACCCAATAGGGGTCTAGCTTTGCTATAGTCTTACCGATCAGTCAGACTCCCATGGGCTGAAATAATAAACTAAGCGATCATCTTGGTTTTCGTTATACGAATTAATTTCGACATGAATTTCAAAATCACTACGGTGTAAATCATTGCTAATATTTGTGGTTAGTCGCCCTGAATCAGGGTCTGCATTAAAAGTGTCCTCACCCAATAGGGGTCTAACTTTGCTCTGTAGTTTTGCTGATCAGTCAGATCCCCACGGACTGCAACTGTAAACCTGGCGGCCATCTTTGTTTCCGTTAGATGACTTAAGAGGAAAAGAATTGCCCTAGTACTTTAATCGGTTGAGAAAACCCTAGTTCGACTTACGCTCGTATTTTCCTCCTGGACAATGTCCCCTAAAGGATAGATGGTAAAAGACAATTGTCAATATCAGAGAAGTTTTCAGAAGTTGTAGTTCGAGTCGAAACTAGCCCCTCCACTGTCACATAAGACGTGCACCGTTTCTCGTGTTTCCAGGCGGAAGCACGCGTCGTGAAATTCCGGTTCCCCGGGTATTAGAAGTTGGAAGCTCGTCGGTTGGGGCGCCTTTAGGCCGCGCGTCGCGCCGGTTGCATTCAACGGCGCTTTCTTTTTACGCATAAACATGTTATTTCGCGGGAACCGACGAGGCGGGCTTGTGTACGTGACGACACGTACCTACCTACCGGGCTGCGCCGTGGACCCCTGCTCCTTTTCCTCCCGGGGCTCACCAAAAACCTCGTTCCCGGTGTGTAACGTAATTTCGCGGGTAAGAAACACCGTACCACGGGAAAAGAAAACGCTCCCGGCAATTTTTACTACACCTACCTGCCCGTTCTACCGTGCCACAATTCGTTGGGTTCTCGTGGAAATTCCTGTCGATTCCTCCACTGGCGTTCAAGTCTGTGTTTAACCCTGGTTGGGTCAATTCTGACCCGTCACAGAGACACGTGTACATAATGTGGGATGATATTCTGTTTCTCATGGTGTAAACAGGTGACTTTCTTCATAACAGGTCGTCTGTGACCCGGTCATTAGGTACCTGTATATTTTTTACTTAAAAGAGTGTACTTTGGACCAACAGGGAATTATGGCCTTCTAAAGGTGAATCTAATAACCGGGTAGGTTATCAGGTTTCACGTGGTCGATTTGCATGGCAGAAGACACTGTACCTTGATCCAAGCACTAGAACGGACCCGGCGAGGTACGTCCCCGTTAACAAAGAGGCGGCCATTGAGTGTACCGGTGTGTCCATGACGCTATTGCCGCCATTTAAAATTACGCGTCGATATCTGAATACCCGGGCTCGAGGCCAGACCTGAACGCGCGCTGTTAACGTCAGCCATTCTTTTCTAGCGGCTACACACACGTCCGGCTCGTTATCTGAGCGAACGTCAGTTCCAATAATTGGAGGATCCTGATAGCGGAGGCTCACTCAGGAGACCCCGAGGCGCTGGCATTTATTAGCCCGGCCAACGTTAGTCGACCAGGAACCGCCATTTTCCTAACTGGGTACGCTATTTTGTGCACTTTTGTTTATAGTTTCTTTCGCCGGATTTGAGAAACATTTCGATGATCGATTCCTCTTTCAAGCCTAGGTTAGGTCGAGATCCGTCACTTTCCTAACCTCAATATTTCCACGTTTTATTTTATCGATTCCAGAAACAGTTTTCTGATATCTTCTAGGTTAGCTCGAAAACGGCCATTCTCCTAACCTCAATTTTTCGACAGTTTCGTCTACTGATTTCAGAAATCTTTTTCTGATCTCTTTTTCTTTCAGGTCAGGTTAGGAATTGATTTAAGTTCTACTATCCGATGGAAGTGGATACATACAGATTGTATATGGATCTACAGCCTACGTAAGAAGGGTTCACGAAGTTTTCAAAGTCCATAAGAAATGGAAACGCAGTCGAAGAGACGTGTTACACGGCCTGGAGGACGGTTAAACGGTTGGCAACGCGTCCGTAATTGAAGAGACCACGGAAATACCAGGGTGTCGTTAACACGTACCAACGCGACGAGAGAGCAACGGAGGCTCTTCGAGGCGCAATTAGGATCGAGCCTACGCAGGCTCGAGCAGCCTCCCGGGAAACTGGGACAGAGTAAATAGGCAGAGGCACAAAGGGGCCTCCAGCGCTAAAGAAACCGGGAAATGAGTCCTGTGAAACAGACGAGATCAATTGCGTCACTGGGTCGAACAAGGGGCGGCAACACATGGGCTTAATCACACGGTCATCGATATTTTCACCATCTTTTTCTAACTTTACTCTACTAGCGTGTAGGTTACTGCTGTCGATAGAGAATGTTCGTGTGAAAGTCGATTTTTTCCATGAATTGGAATCAGTCAGATATTCGAGGAAGAAAACGTATATTTCATGAAGGCGAAGAGAGAATTTGTCAGATCGGTGTCCGAAGAAGGTGATAAATCCACCAACTGAATTACTAAGAGTATTCTTCGTTTATTATTCTTTTTAGTAGGCAAATAAGCTCATCAGCGTGTTAGTCCATGGAGATATTAGGTCTTTATAGATACGAGATCTAAAATAAGAACTCAGCAAAATAAGGAGTTACCTCTAGAAGCAGCGAGTTCTCAAGATCAAGCCAAAGATATGCATCACAGGATCCGAAATCTAATATCGAAGCTTCTGAACTCTGCTTGCACCATAACTAAAAGTCACCACAATTTTACGCTTTCACAGAATACCCAAAAAGAGGACTCAGCTATATAGGGAGCTACCTCAAGGGACAGTACGACCTCCAGGTAAACCCAAAGGTACATTCACAATAAAAATCACCACCAAATTCTTCTAGATCCAAGATCCAATAATCTGTACCGCAGATAGGCTCAATCAGTAAAAAGTAGCCAACTGGCCGGCAAGGTGTCCAGAATGAGAAAGGTCAGGAGTACTTTCTGCTGGTTTGGGTAGAAGGTTGGTGAGGAGGGGCTTGCGGGCTGACGGCCAGTTTCAATTACGCCCGATGACAGGCGTCGGACGAACGCGTCCGCGCCTCGACGACATGGGAATGCTGGCCGGGGCCGAGGCTGGCGTTTGTCCTTGAACTTTAATTCTCTTCCCCCCCTCCCATCGCTGGAGCCTAGGCGACCGGACTGATACGCCCGCAGGTCCCGTCCGCGTGCTACCTACCGAATGGTGATGCTGCCTAACGTACACGAACACACACACTCGCAACGTGGGAGAGACAAGGTTTCCCCGTAAAATCGCGCTGTGACGATTTATACGATCGAAACGAGAGAGGTGGTATCGTGAATTGCATCCTGTGACAAGATGCGGGCCGCTTCTGCTGGTAATCATCGGAGTTACTTACAAATGGACTGTCACGCAATTGCCAGCGGAAGTGACTCGTTGTCCCCTCGGCCGAACCGACCAATCGTTATTCTCTTGGTCCACGATCATTGCCGGCCAACGTGACCCGTCGATCAAACGCGCGCTCTCTTTCTTTAGCCCCTCCCCTCCGCCGATGAGAGTTCGTTTAAGACGTCGTTACGGGAAGATTCGGACCTCGAGACAATGGAGACGATTGTTTCGGGGACCATTGATGAGGTCTTCATTGTATCTTCGTCACTTAACGATTGTTTGTATTTATGGTAGAACCTCTATTATCCGAACCGATAGGGAGGGTATTTTATTTTAGAAAAAAACTGTTTCTCGGTGCTTTGGATACTTTCTGTTTTTCTCTTCAGAAGGATTGATTCGAGCACATATGTTGATTAGACATTTTTCACTCCACCCAATGAGTACTACAGTAAATTCTCGATAAGTGTTCGACGGCTCCTCGGTAATGCTGACTTTTTAATGAGGTTTGGCACAGTGCCTGGATTCGGAAGCCAACGATATTTAATGTTTGGTGCCCAGGAGCCTTCGAACATTCATCGAGGATTTACTGTATAACAGCTTAAAGAGCGGTATCTCCCAACGTGTGGCGTACGCAAGCGGCAATTTGAATATTCTGGGGGCAATTAGGAAAATCATTGATATTTGTCGCTTCATTGGCAACAGTTTCACCTATGTAAACTTTTTCAGAACTTGGTTTACTATTATGCTGGAGGGACATCGAGATCTTTGAGATGTTGACGAGGGACATGATCCGAAAAATGTTGGGACACACTGCGTTAGACTCTTTCATAATTTTTTTCAACACTGTAGATTAGGATCTACAGAGAGATCGGGGTATTGAAGTTGGTAGGTACGCTGTCGGCCAGAAGCGATACATCTTCCTTTAATACGATGTTAACGGCAACCTCAGCATATACATAGAGTTCAGAGGCTGCCTGGTCGGATTTTGTGGCGTGCGCGCGCGCGCGCGATAAAGAGAGAGAGAGAGAGAGACGGAGGACTGGGGAGCGAGCGAGATAGGGAATGAGTAAGGCTTATAAGAAGGAACGGTGTCAAGTGGCCGCTTAAAAAAACTCTTCTAAAAAAAGCAAACTTTTCAAAAGCATCATGTATTAGAAGGGGGTGCAGTTAAGAAGATCGTGGAGAGAGCTCCAGCTCGGCTTGTCGTTTCTTCTCCCTCGTTGATCCTTTGAATTGCCGACGGAGACCTCGATACAACCTCTGTGAATTTTCATTCGACTGACCTAAGAACCCTGCCTCCCCCCCCCCCCGCTTGGTACACGTTATTAAAATCACGGAATTTAATCCCGGATTCCTTAGAGTACCATGCGTCCAATGGTGTGTGGGACTAAATGAATCCTCTATTTAGCATAAGGCTAACCTAGCTCTTATGAAGCGGAGCTGGTACATAAGGTTTGGCCCAGTTTACATCGAAATAGAATTGCAATGTACACAATTGAGCATTGACCATACTCTTCAGCTATGCTCCATTTCAATAAAAAGTTTAGAATTAAATTTAAAGTGACTGCCTAGCCTTAACTTTCACGAAGTAAAACCTATACGTAAGATTTGGCCCAGTTTGGATTGAGATGGAATTGTATTGTAGACAGTTAAGTATATGTCATAGCCTTCGGTTGTCCTCCATTTGGTCCATTAAAAAATCCAAGAAGTAAGTTAGTGGTAGATGAAATCACCTTTGTTGATGTTCCATAGATGAATCTGAAGAATTTTCCGAATATCCTGGGTCAGATTCACTCGTCCTGATCAGCCCCGTGGAGACAAATTACGCGCCTTTCTGGAATAGTTTCCAGGGGAGATCCTTATCCCTCGCGCAAATGAAAAATCGATCCCAGGGGGTAAGTAGAGAAACAGAAGCTCGCTAATGAGTACGGTCAATCAAGGCTCGAATAAAAGGAAAAACCACTGAAGGGGGATGTAGGGGGGATAAAGGTTGCTGGGGGCTGGTGACGTAAACAATGACCTGCACATCGGCCCCGGTTTATTTCCAGTCCGTCTGCCTCGATTCACCAGCGAGCAGTTTTATCCTTTCCATCTGGTGGATCTTGGAATTAGCGATTCGGTAGGGCTGCTCGACGTTGCTTTATCCGCCCGTCCCCCTTCCCCAGGTTTCTCGAAATTTAACAGAGCGCTTCCAGAAATACAGACATCCCGTCGACAAATTTGACGTCAACGACGGCTACGTGGAAACAATACCGTCGACGTCACGCTGCAAAACAGATGCAATCGATTTCCATCGAGACACAGGCTTGTCACTGATGGACGTTGAAACGCATTACTACAGTAATACCTCGATAATTGATCATGGTTTTGATGACGATTTTCACAGGATTAGGGGATCTAATAATTATCTAGATAATTCGTAGAACCGTTTAGTCAATCGATACAGTAGTTCGATGCCTGGACTAGTAACGAAGCCTTACTGTACTTAAAGCGAACACACAGGTGATTTATCGAAGCCTTTAATTATTATTTTAGGTGCATCTTTGCTTATACAGTTCCGTATTCCATCGTCCTCTGTACTTGAACACTGACTACAGTAGTACCTCGATAGTAGATCAATGTTTCTTTAACCTACGTCGATCTTACCTAACACCTAACGTGAGCACCTTCAGTATCCCACTTGCTTTTGAAGATACAAAAAAGTGTGAAGGGAAAGTATTATTAGAAGAAGGAACCACTATGATAAGTAAACATTTTTCTCAAGGTCATATTTTTCGAAATTTCTAGTTCATCGATGTTTTTTTGAAATGGAACCACGTATTTTTATCAGCGTGGTGTGATAGTTGAGATCAAGACCAATCCAATGACCTATAATATGTGATCTTCATGTGACCTTGAGTACGAAAAATCCACAAATGTATGAAAGTAGATCTAAAAAGAGATAAAAGGTGTTTACGTTAGGTGGAACACCCTGGATAACATCTGCTCGAGTTGATAATGGAAAGCGACAGGTGGACCATTATCAGAACATTACTGTACTCGAAGCAAATGCAAAAACCCGTACAGATATCGACTAAAGATTTTCTCCAATAGCCAATCTCAGTGGTAGAGTCTTTAGGGGTCGTAGCTTCTAGATCATCGATTGGATCATAATCGTTCTCGTCGGAGTTCCCCAATCAGGCAAATGAGTTGGAATAAGCGAAAGGCCCCTGTCCCAGTCCCTGTTCGGTTTATTCGGAGGGTGTTTTGGGCTCGACAAGATTACATCTGACTCAGTCGTTTTAATTCTCCTCGTGGGATCGAAAGGGTCGTGGCCAGGAGGCGATCTGGACATCGCGGGAACAACTCGCAGATAGCTCGGGAGGATCGTTTCGGGGCTGTTCTACTCGAGGTGAAGAGAGAAAGAGACAGAGAGAGCAGCCCTATAGCGATTCCAAGCCCGGCTGGATTCGTAAGAAATCGATACGCGGCGAACCTGCCACCTGCTGGCAACCTCCCACCGACCTAGTGCAGGTGCCTCCGCTTCTTTCCAGGACTGATCAGCCCCTGCGGGAAGAGATCGTCCTTGAAATAGGAGAAAGTGGCCCCGGTTATACTCTCCGCTCGGAGACATCCAAAACCCCTTGACCTTGATCCCAAAAGGAATCTAATCCTTTTTTTGTTATTCCATCTAGGTCCGAGGATCATCGACTGGAAGAGTTAGCAAGTGTGACTTAATCTAATTAGCTTCTACCGATGAAGAAATAGATTCCAATTTCGAGGAAGTTTTATCTATGAAAACCTAGTCTCCCAGTATTTGTGACCAGTTTAGGGTATCCTTTGGTCCAAAGATGATCCTAACTACCTACACTAGATTTTCACTACCCCTTCGTCATAATTGTGGGTCTAAGAAGAATCATTACCCAATTTCTACGAATCCACAAAGACCTAGAACCAAAGTCTCTATAATCAAGTTCAGATCCACATGGCCCAAATATGATCCCAATTACATCCACCAGGATGTCATGTCCCATTATCAAGATAGATCCACGAAGTTCGTTCCAAAGGACAGACTAATATACTCCAGCCCGTTCTCCAGCGACCGGATTAAGACGTTAGGAATTGGAGGATCGAAGATAGCTCTCATCTCGTTGGACTGGACTCGAGGCAGGCGACATTCACGACGCGGCTGCACCGGCGTAAATCTTCATTTTGCACCGGGGGGGCTCGGGCAATTTTTCAGCGCCCGGCGAAAGCGTTCGACGAGACCCGGGGACAGCCTGGTCGCCCCAACCCTTCGTTCCTGGTCACAGGCTAAAGAGGAAAAACGAGCGCCGGCGAAAGGGGCCGTTGGACTGGGGGAGGCGCGGCCGACAGAACCGAAAAAAAGAAGAGAAAAATATATATCGAGAGAGAGAGAGAAAAAGGGGAGAACCGAGGGAATTTTGAACCTACAGCGCGCTTTCACTGGGGCAAGGTAATGAAATGGCTCGGCTGCGAATCCGTCGCAGTCCAGGATCGTCAATTAATGACACCGTCTGACTCCTCCTCGCCTTCCCTATAGCTGCTCGGCCGAGCATGCGATCAGTGTGTAATTTCACGAATTACACGGGCTGAGAGCAAGGGAGGAGATCGATTCGCGGAAAAATCCGTGATCGATCGGGATTTAATGGGGCCTGAATCCTTCAAGATTTCGTCGAAGATTTACGACCGACTCGCCGGGAGTTTAAGATCCTGCGTTACGTCGGAAGATCGCTCTGATCCGAGATCGTTGCCCCGTTCACCAGGTTGAACCTTAACGAAAATGTGGATTCTGAAATAGGTGAGCTTTAATCACTTTTAATACTGTATTATTGTGAATATCGTCGTTTAGATCATTTTTCAGGACAGTAGAAAACCACTACTAAGTGCGGACATAATACACTGGGGGTACCTCCTGGGCCTAATTCCCCTGACGCCCTTAGCCCCAATAACGTCATTTCCATTTATTTCGTTGTCTTTTTAGAAACATACATAGAAAAACGAAGTTAAAGAAACCAATATGCAAATAATACCAATAAATTTGCTACCGGAATGACGACAGTCTGTCATAGATCAGACCTGCCTGGGATTTAATAATCCAGAAGACTGAAACGATCCCATATACAGGATATTATATCCAGAAGATGATCTATTAGAGAGTCCAATTATAATTCTAAAATAGAATCACCCGAATGTCGCGTAATCGATCGTTTCGGGCCACGTGCCCTAAAGGGTTGAAACGTCTATTTGTGTATCGTATGTGAAACAAGGCTGGATCTGGGCGCAAAACCCGCGTCTCTGACGTCGCTATTATTATCCAGGAGGCGAGCACCGTGTTTCGAGAGACACACACAGACGGTCCAGGACACGAGGGAGGCCAAGCATAATAAACAACGGATCCCCGGATACGGAGACAACCGGGTAGTTTCTCCCTCTCTCTACCTGCCTGCGGGGATTACCCCCAAGGGGTAGTCGTGGTAGTAGCCTTTCAGGGTCGCCGGCGATTAGAACAAAGGAGGTCCGGCGCGGAATGGACGGCTCGGAAATGGATAACGACCGTGTAATCGCGAGTGTTCATTCCTGGCTGCCTTCTTTCCCTCCTACCCCCACCCCCGACCCCGGCCCTACGTGTAACGACGAGCATTTATCGAGACCGTTTTTGTCTGCGCCGCGGTGCAATCGAGAAAACGGGATTACCCGCTAAGCATCACGGTTTTTAAAGACGCGAATTGAATTTCTCGGGATAAAAGATCTTGCAACGTAGGAATCGTTCGATTTGAAAAGTTAGGTTAGGAGAGCTGGGTGGTGGGGCGTATTATGCGCTCGTGACATGGAACCCGATATACTGATCTCATTTGATCATCTCTGAGGTCGGTAATGGAAGCTGCGCGGTGCATTAGAAGTAGAATCTAATCAGCGTGTCACCGTGAATGGTTAAGTTCCTCGTAACAATTTCTTAGCGTGCACGAGTTGTGACAATACAGTTTCGAGAATAAATCATTCAAAAATTAAATTAAAGTTATTATTTCGACAATGATGGCTTCATATCCATGTAATTATAAAAAAAGAATTTTCTCGAAACTTTATTGTCGCGCCTCGTGTATGTACCACACTGGTGACATTGTGGTATACGAGATGCGACAATAAAGTTTCGAGAATTCATTCGAAAATAAAATCGGTACATTTCACCTGAATTTTTTTTCGGTAATTCGAACGTTTCTTCGTGGTCGCAATAAGAATATAGACTATCGTGTGTCCCGGAAGGGGGAAGTGGTCGGAATTCCGTCGATCGAGGCGCGGATCGCAATTGCAATCGCGGACGGGTCGTTAAGTATTCAGTCCGTGCCGGGCCCCCTACCGGTCCTCTCACTAATAACATCACGCATCCCGAGACGTCTTTGCATGCCCGCGGCCGAACCTCTGGTTCCCGTTTCCAGCAAAGCGTCGAATCCTCCGTCGGTGCCCGTCACGTAACGTTTTCACGGGAACTTGTTTTTCTCTTGTACCTGCCCCTCCCACCGATCGCGAAACTTGGCAAGAGTTCGTTGATTGTCGCGCACGGCGTCCACATTCCAACGAACGAACACCCTCCCCCTTCGTCGCAGTTGTCGCTGACAAAGGATGCAACGTAAGACGAGGAAGTTATGTTTGGATTTCTTTTACAATGGAGACGGAGAGGGGGAGAAGCAGTCGCAGTAAGTAGACACGTGCCAATTTGGGGCTAATTATAAATATTATCAACGGTTAAGTAACTTTTTTCTCGTTCTTCTTTTTAGTTTTGATCATAATTATCATTGAGGTTAGTTTTATTGTAATACCCACATAGCACGTGACGCGTTAGACCGAAATTTCGTTAAGGTAGAAATAAATTGGGAAGGAACCCTTACCTATTCTGTGTTTCCGTAATACATAGACTGCTATAAATTTATTCATAGTTTATTTGTCAAAGTGATTAAGTTCACAAAAATTATCAAAGAAATTTATTTCAAATGTACAGAGTTAAGTATCAATCAGGTGTTTCGGGACTAAAATTTGGAAAAATTCAGAAAGTGGATTTAATCGCTTTGACCTCTGAACGGCCCAAATGTTATTAATAGTATTATGCTCACCGTCTTGGTTTCCTTGACGATGGGAGGGAGCAGATATACACGCCCCGAATCTTAACACTGGTCCCTCTATTGACGTTCGAATTATTTTAACAAGCTCCCGTCGTTTTTTTTTTTCTTTTTTTCTGTGGGGTGCTCTCCCTTATGGGACAATGGAGGGTGGCGGACCGTATTGCGACGAAACGGAATCGTTTTGCCGCGACGAAGGGTGAAATGTGGGCTGGTTACGGTTAGGGCGACGACCATCTGTCCTTTGGTAAGCTTTTTCCCCGTGGTTGGGACTCGTGGTTTACCAAGGGAGAGGAAATATATCTTTGTCGCTTACGTGCGAGCCGTTTTATTATTAATTTTTATTCACTCGGCGGTCGAGAAGAAAAGTCGTCGAGAATTTTGTTCATTCGGTGTACGTACATAGGATTATATTTTTCTGAGTTAGACTTTTTGAAACAAATTATTAACTTAACAATTCTATTTAGCAGGACATTGGGTCGTCGTTGACCCTGACTTGGCCAGCAAATCGATGTCGATTGAAGATAAAAGATTCGTTAGTTTTTAATAGAATCGAATCTCTTAAAACAGCCAGAAAGTTACATCGCTGGAAGTTCAATCCAAAATTGAAGGAAACGTTCGAAGAAAAATGTGAGAAGACAACTAAAAGTTCTCATAGCGCTCCAACGGGCGAGTAAGCGAGCAGTATGGGAGAAGGGACTCCATTTCTTCGATCCAAATTTGAAAAAATGCAGATTCAATCCAAATTTGAAGGAAAGACTAAAGAGAAATGTGAGAAGACAACCAAAAGTTCTCATAGCGCTCCAACGGGCGAGTAAGCGAGCAGTATGGGAGAAGGGACTCCATTTCTTCGATCCAAATTTGAAAAAATGCAGATTCAATCCAAATTTGAAAGAAATACTAAAGAGAAATGTGAGAAGACAACCAAAAGTTTCCATAGAGCTCAAACATACGAGTCAGCGAGCAGAGTACGGGAGAAGGCCTCCGTTCGTTCGAGTCCTCCACAAAGTTGCATCTCCAAGAACCCCGTCAGAAACTTAAAAATTGCGTCCGTTGAAAAATGCAGGATCGCAAACCAAAGACCCGACAGCCCACGGAGTGGAGGAATCATCGAGCACTCTTTTTCCCTCATCGATCAGAAAGTTGCATCGCCGGAAGCTCGGTGGAAAGTTAAATGAACGGGGACCGCGAGCGCCGATGTCTTCCGGAATAGTTTTCGACGCGGCACGAATCTTTCCCGGGGACTCGAAGTTGCCTCGAAAACTCGCGACAAAGGGAATTGAATGGGCATCGGTGGATACGGGCGCGAGAGGCGTGTGCGCCGCCGACACACACTCTCTCTCTGTCTCTCTCCACCACCACCGTCGTCGTTACCACCACCACCACTACCAAACGGCACCAGCATCGCGAGCCATCGGCGCACCTCTACTCGGTGCCACCTCTACCTCCGCGATCAGTCGACCCCGTGCAACGCGGCTCGCCGGCCGCCGCGCGATAATACACGAAGTCCGCCCTGTTCTCGTGCGATCTTCCCTCTCTACCTCGAAAAGTGTCGGCCTCGAACAAGCAGAACACAAGTGGACATACTGCGGGACCTATTCAGACCTGGAGCTAGCTCCGTAGGGGCCTATAGGGACAAACAAAGAAGGTGATATTGCGCGTGCGTGTGCTAGTTAGTGCGTGTGCCTCCTCTGGAAAGGTCACGGTAAATTAGAAGACATTCATTCACTATTGAAGAGCTAATCAAGACATAACCAAGATTTAACTAAATTCTAACTAAGACCTGAAAAAAGGACATATACACGAAAACGACGGCGTGGTTGGAGAGTAGCGAGAGGCTAACACGGGGGAGAGAGGATTGCGCGCAAAAGCCGGCGGTGGTCCCCCACTCGCTAACTTGTTGAGTCTCTCTCTATCTGGACAGGTGTGTTTGTGTGTGTGTGTGTTTGTGTGTATGTGTGTGCGCACGTAGAACCCAGCCGGGATACGCCATCGCAGAGCACGCGATAAGATGACGGGGAAGCTACCCGCGGTGCTGCTTCTCCTGCTGGTGCAGCTGAGCTCGAGCAGGGCGAACGTCGCCACCCAGAGGACTAATGTCCACAATGATCCCCTTGTGGTGGAGACGACCAGCGGTCTGGTACGTGGTTTCTCACGTACGGTGATGGACAGAGAAGTACACATCTTCTACGGGATACCGTTCGCGAAGCCCCCGATCGGTCCCCTAAGATTCCGTAAGCCACTGCCTATCGAGCCCTGGCACGGTGTGTTGAACGCGACAGTGCTACCGAACAGCTGCTACCAGGAGAGGTACGAGTACTTTCCTGGCTTCCCAGGCGAGGAAATGTGGAATCCAAACACAAACATCTCGGAGGATTGTTTGTACCTGAACATCTGGGTGTCCCAGAAGTTTCGTCTGAGACACAAAGGATCTGAACCACCGAATAATGGGGATCGAAAGGGTGTTCCTCTTTTGGTCTGGATCTACGGAGGAGGATTCATGACTGGGACGGCCACGTTGGACGTCTACGACGCTGACATCATGGCAGCCACCAGCAACGTCATCATCGCCTCTATGCAGTACAGAGTTGGCGCTTTTGGGTTTCTCTATCTGAACAAGCATTTTGCAAATAGCGAAGAAGCTCCTGGGAACATGGGCCTCTGGGACCAGGCTTTAGCGCTCAGGTGGCTGAGGGACAATGCTGCTGCGTTTGGAGGCGACCCTGACCTGATCACCATCTTCGGGGAGTCCGCTGGCGGTAGCTCGGTGTCCCTTCATCTGATCTCACCTGTGACTAGGGGTCTGGTCCGTCGTGGGATCCTACAAAGTGGGACATTGAACGCTCCGTGGAGCTACATGACTGGGGAAAAGGCTAACGAAGTGGCCAGGGTGCTGGTCGACGATTGCGGCTGCAATTCCACTTTGCTCCAAGAGAATCCAGCCAGAGTGATGGCCTGCATGAGGTCCGTGGACGCGAAGACCATCTCTGTACAGCAGTGGAACAGCTACTGGGGCATTCTTGGCTTCCCATCTGCACCCACCATCGACGGGATCTTCCTGCCCAAAGATCCACTCGAGTTGCTGATGGAGGCTGACTTCAAGGACACGGAGATACTGATCGGGAACAACAAGAACGAGGGTGAGTGAGATTTGTTTAATTCGGTCACTGGGGTTTGGGTACCAATTAAGGGTTTGATTGTAGGTCTGACGACCCTGGGTATTTAATTGGACGGTGGTACTTGCGATGTAATTGTCAGTGTGGTGGTTGTGTGATGGTATCTTGAAGAGAAAAGTGTAGTATGTTAGGTCTTATAAATTTCTTGGAAAGTCTTTTCGTGGTTTGCGAAAGTCAACTCGTTCCGAGGGTGCTTAGAGTTGAACTGATTAGGCAGTCATCGTGTCGAGGGGTCGGGTCAAGTTTGTGGGAATGAAATGGATTCTCTGGGATGACGAGCGGCTTTTAATGTAACGAGGTTATCGGGGACGTTGACGATGATTAAGCGTAGGTCGTGGGGATCGTTCGATACCGTCTTGCGAAAAATCTCTTATCGATTCCGATTTCGAGCCGTGGAACGCTCTTGTTTATCCATGTTCGTTACGTAAATTCCCCGTTGAACCGGATGAACGGCTGTCTCTGGCTGGTTGGAAACAATGGTTCTCGGTGTATTATCGTTAGATAACGCGGGGAACCTATTCATTATTGGCTCGCGATCCACCTTTCTCGTTAATGAAAAGCTGTGTCGCGCGCAACGCAGCTGTGTTTTACCGCGGACGGGAATTATTTTGCGCAGGGCTCCTTGAGGGTCTACCCACTCTGGCTAATTAACCTTTACCGATCGAAGGGGCGTGGGGACGATTCGATCGACGGTGCCTTGGTAAAGGGCATCGGGGTGTCTTCTGATATCTGTCGGGCTCGATGGGGACAGAAAGGTATGGCTGGAAGATCGCTTTTCACGAATATTCCCTGAAAGTCTTGAGAGTCTCGAGAGTCTCGAAGGTTCTCTGTATGTTTTGAAAGTTTTAAAAGTTCTGAAGGTGTTGAAGGAACTGAATGTGTTGAAAATTTTAATAGTCGTGACGATTTTGAAATTCTAAAAGTCTTTGAAAGCCTTGAAGGCCTTGAATGCTTTGAAAGTCTTGAATGTTTAGAAAGTCGTGAAAGTCTTGAAAATCTCGAAAGCGTTGTAAGTCTAGAAAGTGTTAAATGTCTTGAGAATCTTGAAAGTTTTGAAAGTCTTGAAAGTCTCGTAGATTTTAAAAACCCTGAGGACTTTTAAATTCCCCTGCTAATATTAAATTAAATTTACCTCCTACGCGATTTGATCACATCACAGGTGCCACAGAAATCGCGAATAGTTTAGGACTCCCAGAATTTTCGTGTTTCCTGAAACACGTTCATTCAGCGAAAAAAAGATTCCGAGACTCTCGGTGTTCCCAAGTTTGCGAAGTGAACAGACGGTGCCCATGGACGGGGATTAACCTCAGACGCGTGTAATCTCCACGAATCCCTCGGAGTCTGAGAGATCGCACCGATTAATTAGGACACTGATTTTCCCCGGCGAATCTACGCAACTAGCCGACAGATAACCTCGATCTGGTGATTAAAAACGTCGTACGCGTCTCGACCTTTCACCCAAAAGGTGAGGCGACCATTAATTAGCTTAGTCGAACGAGTCGAGGTAATTAAGCAGCCCGAGCTCCGTTTCTATGGGGACTTTCGCGCCCTAAATGGAACCTTTTTCTATCTCCCGAGACAGTTGTCTATTATTTCTGATTACTTACACGTGTACTTCGATTCTTTATCTCTGGCTAAGAGTACATTGGGCACAGCGGGTCCCTTCGACAACACATTCCGACGATAAAATTTGTCGTCTCGTGTTTCGAACTTATCTTGTGAGCAGTGGACCAAATGAAACATACTGTGGTGCTTCTGTAGGCGATCGTGTTTATAGAGAGAGAAAGGGGGAAAAGATGAAGGCATTCTTACAGTACAAGTATAGTGTAATATATTGAAGTGTGTACAATAGAAGGTCTTTTTTTCATTAAACGAAATATACTCAGGTCCTCGTGGTTGACCGTGCTTATACAGAGAGATGAAGGGTTTGAAATATATGTAACTGACGGTGTTTTTTTTACAGTTCAGTGAGTTCTTCTTTACATAATAAACATTTTATACAACAGAGCTTCTCTCGTTGTCATGGGAAGAATATACATTGCTTCTGTTCGAGTCAGTTTCACGAGTAAGAATAATATCGGAAGATACGTCGTGTCAGTGCGATGCACACGTGGCTACATCAGTAATTTGGCCTATTCAGTGTTCTGCCTCGATATGACATCTTGCCCCTGACACCTGTGTAAATTCGCGGTGTGGCTGACAATTGAGCGCTTCTGTAATTCCGGATCGTTTAATGTTCTCTCGAACAGGATAAAGCGTGCCTCCTCTTCCCTATCCTCCCGAAAATTGCTGCCAATCGAGGATCGTGTCAACGCGGACGGGGACCATTTTTCGCGAATTCATCGGTCGACCGATTGTTTCGGCCCGTTTTACCTCCGTTCCGCGTCAAATGCAACGTGTCTCATGCATAAATCATGCCGAAGTGGACACCCTCTCCGTCCCCCTGTAAATTGATTCCATTGACGCGTAGAAACGCTCCTTTTCGAGCTCGATGCAACCTCCTCAATAATTCAGAACACTTCCGGTACGGAAGTACACCGTTTGTTGCCGCAAAGAACGGAAAATCGACGCGATTATCGTGTTCCCCGCGTACTTGCGACCTTGTATTCGACATTTTGAAACCTATGGTAAAGAAAAATCGTCGGGATACAGTTTGAAACCATCGTGAAATTGAATTGTCTTGATCGGTCTACTAAATGGCTGACTCGTACTACTGCGATCCAGTCGTAGGATATAATAATCATTGTTTTTATTAGATTTCAGTCTCAAATTTTCACTTTAGAACACTGTATGAAACCAAGAAAAGCATGAAGTACATTAAAATCCAATTTTTTCATAGCCGCCGAAGAGCTTGACTCGTACTACTGCCATTTTGATGCAAAATCAGTTCCTATAGGAATACCAGGGAGTTTTTCGGGTGTCTCTATAAAATCGAAAGTGGGATTACTTTAATTGATCTCGTTTAGGAAGTCAGAGGTACCACGGAGGCGTGTGTGCGTACGCAGCGGTGCCAATTTCGTTTCTTCGTGGGAAGTTTTCCGGTGAGAAGAAAATTCGGAAAATCCACTGACCTGGATTCAAATTTCGCCACCCATCCGTGTTCCCTCCCCGTTCTTAACTAACTTCCTGGTTGGCACGTGCTTCCTTCTGAATCCCAATGAGGCCTGGATCGGTGATGGCTCGAAAAAGGGAAAGTCTTCCACCAAAGGAAAATCATCCGACGAAACGAGCCTAAGATATTTTGAGGTCACGATTGACCCAAGGACCGTTTGCAACGACCCATACTAAAAAATTCTATGATCTGGAAGAACGATAGCTTAACAAAAAATACAATACACCGAAAAATCGAACTTTCGAGCTGTGGGTCACTCTGAACCCATCCATTTCGTATCCCATATTTCGTAAAAAATTCCAGGGATTGCTGGAAAGGGAAAGTCCCAAACCCTTGACCCGACGGAACTCTCTGGAGTGTGTTTGCAGAAACTCGACGGAAAAAAGAAAGAAAGGGAAGGACGGAAGTCGTTGCATTCGTCATGTTTCCGGGGGGTGGGGGGTAGACGGGAATTTTAAAACTCGTTCGTTATTTATAGTACCGTTGGATATGCAAAAGAACCTGCGATCCCTGGTTGGTTAACAAATGTCTCGGCCAACGGAAGAACGATTTTTTCACGGGAAACGTGGACTTCAGCAAGGGTAATTTCGCGGGTATTCGACGGGAAGGGGGGAGAGTTCCTCGGTGGCGCGAAAGGGCGGCAGCGTTAACGAGGTCAAACGACGCGCCGATAATTGCATCAACAAGCTGCAGGATTATAATACGCGCATAAATTCGTATACTGGCTGGCTATTAACCGAATAATGCGTCGCCCTTTGCGCAGCCGGCATTAACCGGAACGGGAATTACCGGCGAGGAAAGTGTGGCGCGCCGACGTAATTGGGGCTGACTAGGCCGAGCAATGCGTCACGTTCGATGTTTTCATTAACATCGAGACCCTGTGCTTTGCGGACCTATGTTCCGGTTTTGGATGGCAATTAGGACGAAAGAATCCAGGAAAATGGAGAAATTTCGATTTTGCCGGGCGGCCGTCGGTATGATTGATTTGCACTACTGAGACCAGCTTCTTTGACGTTTATTGTTCGTTAAGTTCCGATCATATAGTTGTCATATTCGTACCTCTAATAACAGGAATTTGCAGATAAATATTTCGTAATAGCTTTAACACTGAATTAATTTCAATTTTCGTCAGCGGTTGTCGATAATATTGACTCGTACTACTGAACGTTCTTGTGTCTTTCTTCTAACCGATTTTCCGACCTTGTATTTTTAATATATTTTAGTCTGTAGTACACGAAATCACTGGGAAAATATTTCATAACAATCTCGGAATTGAATTAAATTAAATTCCTCCGGGTGTTCGCGGAAACGGTCGACCCGCACCACTGTGAGTTTCCACGGGGCGGTCCGGTTTCCGGCGTTTATCGCCCGAATTCCACGGTAATCCAGCGATAAACTCGCGTGCAAGGACTTCGTGAACGTTCGCGGGCGAATGACGGTCTCACCCCCCGATTTCAAGGTTTTGACGACTCTCGTCAAGGTCATCAGGGATGGGGGAAAATTTTGCAGTGCTCACGGAACGGCGCCAGATTTCACGGAGGCAGATTCCGTTCCCTCGGAAGCATTTCACTTCTCGCTTGTTGTCGCGTGAGTCCCATACGTTTCCTCGTAGTCACGTTCTCAAACTTTATACAATATTTTACCCAGCAATTTAAATCTCGAACCTGGTCGCCGGGATCCGATATCGACGCGTCGAAACTATCCCCTCCACCCTCGATTGTTTAAACGTTTTATCCGACGGGCCAACCGACGCGATCAGAATTTTATCGTCCCGACGTGATTGATAAATATCTCGACGGTCCATCACAAAAAAAAACAATAACACAGCAACAAATACCTTGAATTGCCGCCCCTGGCCCAGCCCTGTCCCCCCAGTGTTCGATAAACAATCGCCCGTTAAACAATGCTCCTGTTGTGTTGCCACAAAATTCACGTTGTGTCTAATGGCGTGCGTGCCTCGGGCCTTTACAGATCGATATTGACGATTCGATTTTCATGCCCGTTGCACCGCTGTGCGCGCTGTTTTTTCCGTTCCGTTTCCACCCCCACCCACTCCCATCCCACGCCTATCCAGTGTACATTTTTATGAAATTTTTTTGTCCTCTTTTTTTCGTGGTCCGGAGTTCGGTGATTTATAATTCGAGACGATTCCCGCGCGATGTTATTGCGCCCGGTATATTATCCGTTTAAACGGATTCAGGAATAATGGAGAACGGCAATCGCTTGGGCTGGCGCGTACCCGATTTACCCAGGGCGACGTAATTTGTAGCGGAATTCGTACTTGCGAAATTCCTTTAATCACGAGGCGCTTTGTTACCGGTCGTGCCTGCGGCAGAGTCATTTATGACCTGTGGCAAGAACTCACTTTTGTTAATTCATTGTTTGAACACTTTGGTAGTTTGGTGCGTTGACGAATGATGTTGTATGAATGATAAATGATTGTGTTTCTTAACGGGTGATCGGTGTCCAGGCTATAGGAAGCCTCATGGGTTAATTGTGCGTTGTGTTCCTTCATTTTCCGTACGGAAGTTGCAGCGGTTGTAACAGCGATCGAGAAACAAAATTCTCTGGCTTCTTTCCGCGAACGATGCGGAAGAAAGCGTGGGTATCACTCCGATCGTGTTACGTGGAACGATTTACACCGTCCGAAGTGTAAAGTTCGCTGTGATTAGCCGGTCGATCGGCGGCAAGCCGGCCACGTTATTATCGTTGTAACCGGGTGGGCAGAGATTTTTTATTAAGATCCTGTGCTCATTAACAGCGGGACCGAGGACATCGGTCACGCGAGCACGGACGAGATTAAAAAAGATAACCTGGCCTGGGTTTCGGGTTCTCAAGATTCCCATTCGTTAGTCCGGGAAGTAAAGGAATATGAATTAAAAAAATGAAGCTTGTACCAAGAATGAGAACAAAGTAAAAAAATGCAGTTTCCGTTAGGTCGTCTTCCAAACGGTTGACCTGTATTACTGTCGCCCGTCGGACGTTTTCGTCCTGAACTTCTGACCTTATGTTCCGTGTTGTTCTTGAGTATGTATTTTAATTTAATCTGTTATAAATAAACGCGCGAGGATCTTGATGTAGAATTAACTCCGGTTTCTATTAACAGCGTCGGCGAAACGGTTGACTCGTACTACTTGCGACTCGAACGAAGCCAGTAGTTTCCCGCCGTATTCCCATCGAATTCCATATTTTTAAGAAACACTGGAAAACAACAATTACGAGACTGTCCATCCTGGAACTGTCTCGAATGTACATCCTCGGGTTTATCAGGTTCGGCAGGGGAACGTTGCTCGTAACACAAGTCCTGTCGACGTCGTTACGCTAACGTCGTTAGAATCGCGGGGCTAAGGGTTGAGGCGAGGTAACGTCTTTTGTCAGACGGCGCGTAATTACGGGAGACAAATTGCCGGCCGGATATTCCGTGGAATTGCGCGACCAGACAACGAAGAAACCGAATGGAATTCGTAAGTCGACTCTCCTACATTAATGATTTTTCCCATTTCCCAACGTTACCGTCTCCCGTTTATTTGCACCCTGAATTGACGAAAGTTTGACGGAACAGCTCTTTGAGCTGTGTGTGCACGCGGTCTAGCAATTCGTCCAGTATCGAACAACTCGGCTGAGTCGGTCCGCTTTAAAGCGCAGACAACCCGAAAGGGTGCCTCTCGGCCGCTTCGTAGCCCAGCTACTCGAAGTATTTGTTTGATCAAAGGGTTAAGGTCGGGTTGCGGCAGGGCCTATGTGTTAACCATTGCCCCACAGACAGACTTTTCATTATTCAGCTTCTTTTATCGGAGTTGCACTGTCTGACATTTAGAGGCCAGCCGGGAGCTTCGTTGAATGTTTCAGACTTAGGTCCTATCAATTCTTTATTCTTCATTCCAGCCGACCCGCTGGCTTCGTGCATTCTCCACCTTTTAACACCTTGACTACTGTTTTATAGATCGGGCCGATGCAATCAGGATCTAACTTTGGCAGAATGCAGGCCTGATGCGTCAGTAACTAAACATGACTGTGTACTAATTCTTGCTCGATCTAGGCCTAACTAGCTGCATCATGGTACCATTCAGTAGAGTCTAGACCCAGGTGCTAATAACGTTGGCTGAACATTAGCTGGTACAGCTTTCATGGCCTTAAAGGAAGTTTCAGTTTCGAATGGTACCTCATTCCATTTTTGCCCCCGTTTTGCATCCCTTAAGACTTCCTGTTTAGGGGCAAGGCCTTTTATCAGTGCAGCCCTGTATTATTCAAGCTACCTAATTGTGCCCAACGGTCTGCCGGTTAATATTTCCGGCCGCCCGAAGATCCGGAATGATACGACGCCTTTGAGGACTGACTATGCGAGCCGTCCCATTAACGAGAGATGGGATTAATTAACGGGGAGTGCGCTTTTTCACGGAATTCCTTCTGACCCCGTTTAATTATCCGATGCAACCGTTTGCTAACGCGGAATTAGCGCAGCAGGACGGCCTTAGGGTACGCGTCTCTCTCGTTGCCGAGCCAATTACTCGGAATGATTTTAACGGCATCATGGGCCCCCGCCGCGTCTTCCGTCCCGGTGATTATAACGAGAGGCGGCCTCGAACTGTCAACACTTTAATCCCTTTAAACAAAATATCATTTCACGATATAGTCCATGTGATTCTCCTCATTTGGGCCCAGTAGTTTCGAAGTTACCTTCTTTTACTCCCATTTTTTGGGGTTGTTTTCATCCCCATCTTGGGGGTGGTTTTGAAACGTTTACCATAGAGTCTTTTAATTCTCTGAGAATTTCATTAGTATTGACCAATTGATCTGGCCTTGTATTATCTTTGTCCATTTTTCAGCCTTCTTGGATTCTAGCGAAGTCTGTTTGTCGGGGACACCCGGTATATTCGTTGAACGTATAAAATCCGCGGTCCAGTTCCGCGCATCGGATAATTAAAAGCGGCGCGGGAAGAATTCCACCGAGCGGTCCACTCCGTTAATTACTTTTTTTCCTGCCTTGATGGAAGGGGGATGTGTGACGGTATTTTTCCCCGATTCGGTCGCGATCTTCTCGATCCCTTAATCCGACATCGAAAATCCGTTCCGGCTGTCGTTGTTCTCCTCGCGATTCGTCGAATCGAGAGCTGCTTGATGAAATAAACGAAAAAGAAAAAAAAAACGGGCGCGTGAGATCCCTAGGAAATCAGGCGGTCTCCACGTTTCCCCTGGAACTCGCAGGACCCAGTAGTATTAGTAAGCGATAGGCTCGCCGCAGTGGAAAAATCCGCAATAATCGCACCCGGCCACTTTTGAGCGTCGGATTTTTCGTTGATTCGAGGTGGGAGGGGCGACACACACACGATTCGAGTCCGCGAATCAAGCCCCGTTTGGACGCGACTCACGTGACAACAATTTACGACGGTAGGTTAAGTCTAATTGCGAATTCACGGCGACACTTTTACCGGGAAACGAGCCGCGTGCACGCGGCCCCGCCATTCACTGTTGGGAAATTGGGACTAACGTGTATAGGGTGTTCTGAAAAAATTTGGGAATCCATGTGATGGTATGTCTATTATCAAAAAGGAAGTTGAAAGTATGAGAATTGAAATATACAGGGTGTCTCAGTTAACGTGGTCATACTTTCCCATAAGGAACCACGATCTTTGGATCACCCTGTACGATGTTAACTGAAAATGAATGAAGATGACGGTATTTCTAAAAGAAAAAACAGGTTGAAATATACAGGGTGTCTCAGAAATCCTGTATATCTCACCACGCATTCTTATTAGAAGACACAATCTTTATGACCACCCTGTATGATATTAATAAAAAAAAGGATAAATACACGGTGCTTTCAGTGTGTATGCCGTTTCCCATCGTATTTTCGATTTCGTGGCCATACGAGATCTTGGATTTCCGAGGAATCCGATTCCAGGCCACGGTGGAAATTTTCGCGACGAATCCCCCTCGTATTTGCCCGTCGTTATTCCTCTCGGCGTGCTCGGAATTTTATGGTGATTCCGATTGAACCCGTGCGGGAGGTGTACGAGGGTTACCGGGGTTTCCCCCCATAAATGTTTCGAATTCCCTGATAATTCGCCTCTCCTCTCCCCTCATAAAAATGTCCGTTGACGGGGAGATCAGGGGGCTGGGAAAACGTGTGTGTGCCAGGCGCGCGTCACAGCTGGATTTGCGAATCAGGCCGAGCTCGTTCGATCGCGTTCGAACAACAAGATTCCCCTGCGAATATACCCGTTGTTGTAACGCGTGTTTCCTTCATCCTTGTCGTGTAAAACCTGTATTTTTGTCGTTGTTGAAATAACGAGAACATAAGCCACCCGTGAAACTCTGGTGTGCACTATTCCCCGATACACCGCGTGTTTTGTCGAGCGTGATACGCGGCGGAACGCTCGGTTTTCAATATATTGCTAGGCAGTAAAATTTCCATCCGGTTCCCGCCTTCTTATCGTATCTTTTTTAGATGCACTCCACTTTTTACGGTTCGAAGCGTTGAAGTTTATTTGGTGCCTTGAGCGCTAGAGAATGTCTTGTAATAGAATTAAATCTGGTTTTTATCGATTTATTCTCCGAATGCTTGACCAGCACTACTGTCGCTGTTTCAAGGTTCGAGGTGATCGTTATCGTGAACCTCCCGTTATATTTTCTATTTTTAGGCCCGTATCGTATTCAAATTGATATAAAACCAATGTCGGGTAATCGGTTTGTTGGGTTGACGTCGAAGTGCTCGACTCTTACTACTGCCACTCTAGCTTCGACCCAATTGCGAGTGTTTTCATTAACATTCCGCCCCGTATTTCCATTTTTTCCAATGTATACCGAGCCCAATTTAACGAGAAACAATCTGTGGATCCCTTGAAACGGAATTAAATCCACTTTGTGTTGATTTGTCGTCTTAGTACTTGACTCATACTACTGCCACGTTCGGTCCCACCCTAACTGTGATTGTTTCAACTTAACCGTCGTTCCATATCGAATCAAATACAATAAGAAAGAAACTGGTGATGCCTTGAAACGGAATTAAGTCCACTTTTTATCGATATTTTCTCAAAGTGCTTGACTCTTGCTACTGCCACCTTTGGTTCCAACCTAACCCCGTTTCTTTCAATCAAACTGTTGCTCTATATCGAACCAAATTTAATAAGAAACAAATTACACATGTCTGGAAACAGAATTAAATCCACTTTTCGTTAATTTGTTCTCCAAGCGATTGACTCATACTACTAGTAGCTTCGTTGTAGGTACTTCGTTGTTCGTATACTTATTCGTTGGCGGGCAACGGTGGTTCGGGCACTCTTTGATCGTGAGGATCCTTCCGGTTCGATGCAATTAAAATGCAAGTCACGTGCGCCCGATCGACGCCCCGAGTTAACCAACCGACGACGCGGAAACTTTTCGTCCGATAATGCGCGGGAGCAGTGGGGAGCATCAGCAGCGCGGCGCTCGTGACAGGGGTGTGTGTGTGCGCGCCAGTCACTGGCAGAATTCCAACCGGTCGGTTGGCTCCCACCGATGCATCATTCTTGTGGCCCGTTTTGCTGCATCAGGATACCGATGCACACGTAGCTGAACGTATGACGACAGTCGTGGCCTGGAACGTCAGGTGGCCAGGGATTACCTCGTTAGTATACATTGGTTCATATATATATATATATACCCCCAACCGGCTGCATAACCTTGCAGCTCCAAATATGCTGTCCCCGCGATGCCACGCAATTTTCTGTCGTCGATCCGTCTCCTTGAATCATCCATTCCTGATTGGTGTCCTTGGTAGTTATTCAATCAAGTCCTACTTCCATTTCGAGTCACTTGAATTTTCTACTTTTTCTCTGGAACCTTAATTTCAATGGACGATGTACTCGGTATTCGACCTCTTTTTGTCGAGAAGCTTTTGAATTTTTTTGTTTCCAGATCTTTTTTCAGGTTGTCCGTCAATTTCGATTTTCGTTCGAAAGCACCACAGTTTCAGAGATAACGTTCGCGACAGTTGTTGCGTACGTTTCAACGCGAACGCTTCACACCCATGCCGCAGTATTTCGCGCAATCATATGTTGATTGTATTCGGCCAGCCATTAGGTGATTTAGGATTACATGATTAGCGCACACGTTGATACGCGGGGCAGACAGCTTCGCCACCCTCTCTGTCTCATGAATATGCATTGCTCTTGTTTCTATCGTTTGTACAACCAGTCAATTTTACGATCTGATTTAATGTACATGCACGGTACGTTTCGTCGTGGACACTTGTTTTCAGCCTGAACCGCACGTTAATTCAACATTCACCGTCGAAATACACTATTCACCTGTTATATTCACTGTTTCCGAGCCTTTCTATAGTCAAGTAGATACGTTGGTTAAGATCTACTCTCGATAATGATTTTTAAGTAGACGTACAGCTGAAGATCCACTCTGGTTAATGTGGATACCTAGCCTAAGATGTACTCTCGTTAATGGCTCGCCTGTGGACACGTACCTTAAGGTTCACTTACGAATTCAGGTATGCAACAGAAATTCCTATTCTCTGCCGATGATTGCATGAAACTATGATAAAAGTTTCATCGGTGCACAGTACGTTTTAGTGCCTGGTAGAATCCCACGAGACACATCGATATAAAACACGCTCGTCCAGGCTAACGTTGGTTTAAGTGGTTGATTGGCCCGTGATTTGGCGAGTCAATTAGAGGGGGCCGTAACACGGTGTCGTTATTCCGGGGACTCGTCTCAATTTCAGCCCAAGGGGGAGTGGGGGTGGGAGTGGGGAGGGTAGAAGGTGGGTTTCGCGGCCGGTTTTAACCGCGCTGGTGCCCGTTTCGCATCTGTTGAATCTGGCCGTACGCCAAGTCTCGTCTAGGTAACGCCTGTGCTGCTTCTTGTATCTTATTCGCGGTAACAGTCTGCGACTGACAGCACCGGGAATGGGGGAGGGTGAAAGCCGCGACAAACTTTCGGATTAACCGGTTATCGAGTAAATTGACTCGGGGAAATGGAGGCGCGGTCCCCTCTGAGTAACTCCGGGGGACTGAAACGACACGGAAAAGCTTGGGGAAAGTTTCGCCACTACGGGAAAGTTTCTCGAAATACTGGCGCCCGGGTGAAAAAGCAATGGGACGAGGAATAATCGAGGGGGAGGATCGAGGGAAGCTTTCGTTGCTGAGAATCCTGGAATCAGGGGACGACGATGATGATGACAGTGGGGGCCTAGAATTTGGGTAGGACGTGTCGTAGCTATCCTGGATAGGATATGTACCAATTATTGTAATAAGATAATATTTATACTTGAACGAGTAGAGTAATGTCACTGAATCATAAATTAATGTCACTGATTATCTTCAAGGAACTATCAAGGTCTGGGTTAGGTCACTTCTGTTGGTAGGAAGCTTTCTGTTGGTGAGAATCCTGAAATTAGGGGACGATGATGACGATGATCCTGGAACCCCCAAGTTCAGGTAGACGTGTGGTAGCGATCCTGGACAAGATACCTGAACAAAGATCTGTCAAGGTCGATTGTAGCGAGATGGACGAAATTTACCTACGACGTGGGAGAGCGAACATGAAACGCCTTCGACGTTCGTGCAACATGTTGCCCGACGTGCATGGCGAAAAGAGACGACGGTTTGACCAAGAGGATGGATCTCGAGTGGGATTTCGACAGATGTCGATAACAATCACGTTGCGTTCCGGTTCCGATGGAACGAGCTCTTGAGCTTCCACCGTTGATACGTTGCTCGCTTATCCGTCTGATAGGGGCCAGGGAAGGTCTCTGCCTTTGAAATCAAGGAAATGATCGTGCTGTTTTCGGTCCTGATCCTACTTTCGGTGAAACAATAGCGGTGGAGAGTGGATTGAAAAAGGTGGATCGTGCGGGGAAATGGAAAATATAGGGTTCTCTTTCTATAAACGCGCTACTCGGTAACGGAGAGGTGACTATATAGAGGGGAGGACGTGAGTTTTATGTCCATCCGTTGTTTGACCGTTTGCTGATGTTTTAGGATACGTCTACATACGAAATGGTTAGTGATAGTAGGTCTTATGTTACGTGTCCACTGTCGAGAGTAGGTCTTAAGCTACGTGTCCACTTGAAATACATTATCGAGAGTGAATTTTATGTAATATATTTCAATATAATGAGCTTCACGAAACGCGACAATAACGAGTGAAGACAGTATCCTGACGATGAATATTAGTAAAATAAATTTCAGTTTACTCATCCACCCGGGAGTGTTGGGGGGTTTTTAGGCTAGAGAACATTACCAGAATGTAACCTATATGTCTACAGGAAAGGCACTATAAAGTACACGTTATGCTGAGTCTTCACGTGAAAGCAATTCTCGCGTGTAATCTTAAGCCGCGTCTCCACACAAGATACACTGATGAGCTCTAGTTTCTAATTATCATTATCAATAGCGCAGATTTCTCTACCAGGGTGATAATCGATGTTCGACGGAGATTTCTCAAGGGACCACGGTGTTTTCGTGGTTCAGGGGGCGATCGTTGCATTGCAAATCAGACGGAAGGCCCGGTCGATCGGCGGATTCACGAGTGATTATCCGTATTTGCGGTTTTGCGGGGACGGGGATTGGCCTGAGCCGGGCAACGGGACACTTCGATTTGTTGGATATCAATTTATACACGCGTTGTTAGATATCCTAAACACGGTTAGCCGAGATATCCCTTCAGGCGTTTCCCCTCGTGTGAAAATCCAATTTTCCGCCGTGTTTCCATTCAGCTTGGGGAAAGGAAGAAGCAAGAGGGTAAAAAACGAATCGATGTTTCGAGGCCGGCTTGGAAAAAGCGAAGCGCAATTGTTAATAAAGGCGACGCGCGCGTTCACATTTTTCCCTCTTTATACGACTTTTTCCTCTTCTTCTTTTTTTTCTTCTTTTTCTTTTCGTTTCGCCTCTCTCGGGTGCCACGCCGGACGGGGAATGTCGTTTTTTCGCTCTCGCGGTCGCCGGGCCGGGGAAAAATAGAGGAAAGGAAAAGGTTTGTGCCTTCGCCAAAGCTTTGTGCGCCGCCGGACCTCAAAGGGGACGCTTTAACCGCATCTAGCGGCGGAAAGAAGCGCTTTTCTCGGGCGCGCGCGTACGGTTGCAAAGTGACGCGCCGGCTGAAATAAAAGCCCTGGCTCTCTCCCGTCGTCCCGCTCCTTTGTCACCCGTAATTTTCCCCTGAAAAACCGTCGCGTTCATTACGCGGAACCGCCGCGAAAATGAGTCGGCACAGTCACGATCTCACATCGATCGATACCGATTCGATCAACCGAAAATCATTGGCCTGAAGTAATTCAATCATTGGTGCAAGTAGTGCATACCAGAAATGGTCAGACATCCGGTTAATTGATGTCTGATCAACTTACTGTCAGGCTGCAATCTACGGATAGATTATTTCTGAAGTGAAAATGGACGAAAATTGTTCCCATCCAGAATTTATGCGAGTATTTAATTATTAGTGTCAGTAGTGAGTACCGAGAATGGTCAGACTTCTCGGCCAATTAATGTTTGAACCACTCACATGTCGATCAGAATCAACGGATAGGTTACTTCCTGATTACAAATAAACAAAGATTGTTTATAAACCGAATTACTAGTGAATATTTTCGCAGGTGGATATGCCTGACCATTTCACGTCACTTCCACTATCCCCGAGGGGCGTTCTTCGGCCATTGTTTTCGGTGGACTCTGTTCACCGTGGAGGTGAGCGAGTAATTTAATGGATAAATAGCACAGGAGCATGATCCTCGACAATGTTAATTCAATTTCTCGAATTCTCCGCGCTCCTTTATCCGGGATGTTAATATTAATCGGCAGACGATCTCGAGGCTAGTGCTCGTGGCTAAGCAAAGCTGGATCGTTTGTTGTTTTTTTAATTTTAAAAAAAAAACCACACAAGCGTACCGCCACGTCGAAGAATTTCCCGGACGAGGATATGAACAATGCATCGACGCAGCGCCCGTAAACACCTGCTATTTATTATTGCAACCGCGACGCGGCGGAAACGAACTGCATGAAAAGAGAAACGCATCCTGCCCACCTGCAGCGATTAATATTGTATCGAGCCGATTCGGGGCGGAACGTGACGTAATCCGCTAAGAGCGCGTGTCTCGTTCGCCAATCGACGATATTTGCGTCGACAGGAAGTAGACAGCAATAAAAATTTTATCGTGGAGGTTAAACAAAAAAAAATATAGGGAAGACAATCCTGTATGAGAGCTGGGTAGAATCTGATAGTAATTCCTGCTTGTCGTAAGAGGGAATTAGTAGAGAGATATTTCTATTATTTAATTATTAAAGTCAATGAAATTGTTGGAAATTATTCAAAATTGTCATTTGTTTAAAACAGTGCTCCATGTTTTAAATATTTGATACGTCTATTCTAGAAATGATGGTCCATAGCGTGAGATATACTCGAGAAGATCGATAATCAAAAAGAGTCGTAATGGATGAGGCGGTACACCGTCGGACTGCCACCCGGACGGGCCAGTGTTCCTATCCTGGTACACCTGGTTCAATTTTTTCAGCGTTTTTCCGAATTCTCGTGAAACCCAACACCGTGGAGTGAAACTTTTCTGACTCATAAAACGAAGGTTTGGATTGAAACGAATGGGAATAAAATTATTTGAAGTGGCAATCGAATAAAAAATGAGTACCGAAAAAGGGAAAACTTCTGTGGAGAAGAGAGCAAGCAGCAGCTCTCTTTCGACAGAGATTCGAGAAAGGGGAGGATTTTCAATTCGAATTTCCGTCGATCTCGACGATTAGTCAGCTCAAAATCACGATCGCAATTTCGCCTGGTGCAGGGGGATCTCTCGAAACGGAGGAGGACAGCTTGTGCGCGCGCTGTGGAGAATAATCGTTGATAGCGCGGGCGTAATTGCGGATGGACGCGAAAGCATCGCGACGAACAGACACGAAAACGGGTGTGCCCGTGCATCTCTCTCTGTTCCAAGAGCTCTCCAATGACAAATGGAATTCCCAGAGATAGCTCCGTCGAGGGAGAGAGGGAGAGTAAGTCGACTGCAGATGCGATCGAATTATGCGACACTCGAAATTATTGCCCAATTAGAAGCCCACTACGGGATCCAACGGAATTCACCAAGGGTTCCTCCTCCCGTATCCAAACGTATCAAATATTTCGTGTGGTACATCTTGTAGTACTACGATACTCGGTACATAAATTAGTCGTTCCGTGGAACATCCGAACATCGTGAATGTTTGACAAATCCCGTGGCGGGAAACGGGTTTGGAAAGTAGATCGACTCCCCGTGTTCCTGGTGCGTCGTTCCACTCGCGTTCGTTTAAACTTAATGAGCTTTTAATTGCATCTTAGACAGGAAAGTTTCTTGCTGGCGACGTTTATGTACCTTCAGAGAGAAGGTGGGACAGGGAAGAAGATCGATTGTCGAGACCAACCAGTCTCCTCTCCTTGTGGCAGGCCGTTTTTCGATCGTTCGACGGGAAGAGCTTCGAAACTTCCCATCGCGATAACAGAAAAGAACTGTGACCAGGTTTCGTGGCCGGGAATTAATTGAAGACGAACGAATCTGGAACAATTTGCTTGTACAGTTATAACTGCTGGGGGCTGCTTTAAACCGTTCCTAATGTACATGGTTGCCTTTCTAGGAAGGGTCGAGTGACTACGAGAGTCGATTAAAGGAGCTCGCGGTTACGGCCACTTTAAAACGACGGTCCACAAAAATTGGGTGAAGAACCCTTCAGCTTGTTACGGCCCGTGTTTTCGGCCCCGTTGTGATCTTGGACTTCCAATTTAGGTGGAACTCGGTTCGAGGGTCCTAACGACGGCTTTTCTAAAAGGTCAATGCGGGCTCCGTTCGTCATCTTCAAAAATTTGCACCTATGCACTTGGAATAAATGTCTTCAGTGACAGTTTCGAGACTTTGGGGAAGAATTGGGACACTTCCGGATGGATTGAAGAAGATCGAATAGAGAGGCGAACATATAATGGCTGTAGCTTGTCAATTTGTCGCGGATCGATGTGTTATTTATGGCACCGTTCAACTTGGTAATCGTCGAACGACAGTCTAGATCGGTTTCACGATTATCATGGGGAAGCTAGTTCGACCAATCACAACATCAGGACTGGATAATAGAGGGGTTGGATGACCCCCCCCCCCCCCGTTTGGTTGAACCCACGTGTGCTGTAAATGTACTTTGATGGGACATTAAAATGTATGAGCTGTTTAGAGCGTCACGGGAGAAGGCTCCTTTGGCTTTCACGGGCTCCGTACACGTGTCAACAGACGCACGCTAAATACACCACGTAAAATCTTGCGGAGAAGTGCTCCGCAATATTTAACCAGAACAAAGAAATTAATTGCTAGCTTCTAATATTATGTAAAATAAATTAAGTAATTATTGCAGGATATTCATTCGATTCCTCGGAAGAGTTAGATCCAACGGAAAAAGGAATCGTCGGAATGAAAAAAAGGGACAAAAACGAGGCGATCAGGAAGTACGAACGAGAGAAATACCGAGAAGAAGCTACGAACGTAGATACGATTGCCGTCGTATCCTACGGGTTTCAATGTTTTCGCAGTAACGTTTAAGGGGAACTGCGGGCCCGAAGTTAAGGTGATTGTGGGAAATGGCCGGGAACTTAGGAACGCGCGGGCGTACGGGATCGTCGTAAGAAGCCGGAAAAACGAGCCTCGGAGGAGTCTCGCGTTAAAGTTGCGTCATAACGGTCTTACAAATGGCGCCCTTATTCGTGCCTGCTGCGAGAACCGTCGCTATATTGATTCTGAACGAGAATAAATTAAAAAGGCACACAATTTTTCTTCGAACGTAATCAAAGAAGGAGGTCGCTCGAGAAATCATTCATTTCCCAGTGCGCTGATTCCATCTAGGGTTAGGTTGGTTAGGTTCGGTTGGGTTGTCTGCTTAGGTTGAATGTTAGGTTTGGGTTAGTCCCCGATAAAAAAAAAGGTTTACGTAGATTGTTAGATAGATTTTCAGGTAGATGGCTAGATAGATTGCTAAGTAGATTGCTAGGTAGATTGTTAGGTAGATTATTAGGTTAGGTCACAATAAAAAGAGTTACTTGTTAGGTTAACTGGTTAGGTGTATTGGTCAAGTGCATTGGTCAAATGTATTAGTTAGGTACATTGGTTAGGTTGATTGTACGTTGATTGTGGATCGGTGTTAGGTCCGATTCGTTAAGTGCTCGTAATTTAAAGTTCGTCTGTGCAGAGGGTAATCAGAGTTGATTACGAGACGTAAAATCCCCGAAGCAAATTCGAATCCACGGTCGCGGTAGAACAGGCTGAGCGCCATTATTCGTTTCCCCCTGACCGTTTCCCCGGGTATGCGGTCGTAAGGAAGTATACCGTGTTTTTTATGGGCTATATTTCCCGCTTACTATCTCATATACGGGATTTAAGGGATATCCGCGGGAGATATCTGTTATTGTGTGTAAAAGGACATGCTCGGGGACCGTTTCGAGCGTCCGATATTAAAATTTATGGACTGGGCGATAAATGTAACGCCTCCCCTCGGAGCCTGCATATATTCCTGGCCAATTAAAAAATAACTGGAAACGATTTTTGATCTAGAGCTTTCGGACCATCGAGAAACGTTTTAGATTGAACACCCTTTTTGCTATTACGAGGAAAAAACATTCCCCTCGGGTGCAGGGGATATCCGTGAATTTCAGATCCTGGGTTTAATCGGCCGTTGACAGAGATCCCGAGCAAACTTTGCGGTTTCGGGCATGGGACACAGTGGAATGCCTCGACGAGAGGAGATGCATTAACCAATCCGACACTGAACCGCAGATCGATTATTTCCAGAGATTGAAGGAAAGTCCCGCGAACTTTTGTCGAAACGTTTCCGGGTCCAATTATCGGCTTGAAACGAACATTCCTACCAGATGACTGAAGATGATTTATAGGTTTACCGTGGGAACTTGAGGCTGGTGGGCGGGACCAATGGGGCGTGAACGGAAGCGTTCCGGGGAGATCTTCGACCGTAATTCGGTTGTTTCTACTGTTTCGACGTTTATGGTCGTTCGGCTATCGTGGACAGTCATAAATTGGACGATAAAACTTCTTTCAGAATGTTGAGTGGGTGGTGACATTCGTTCGAAGATATAGGATACCGCCCCCTTGAAGCTGTGGGGACGATGGCCACACCCACTTCAACTTCTCCTAGTGATGCATACATGTTGGACCACTCAGCGTTGCTCCATGAGGGATTTTATAAGAAAAGATAGTTATAAGTATCCACAGTTTACATTATTGACGTATTTAACAAACAATATCCTAAACTCTAGTTTCTTGGTATAGTTTCATCTTCTTACTAATTCACTGTTACTTTCTGTTAGCCCAGGTATGGACCAAGATTAGGTTCCATAGTAAATTCTACCTTAGACAAAGTTCGGTTACAGCCACTATTAGTTCCCATTGAATTTTAGGCACCGCCCACAGTCAGGCCCCATCTATGCCCAGGCCACGCCCACAGTCCGGCTTCACCCACAGTTAATTCTAAGGGAGAATAAGTTTTCAGTGAATATATAACGTCTCAGCAAGTGCTAGCCCAATGTTTCCCATGGAATATAAATTTTCGACGGCCTTTAGGACCCTGAAGAACATTTTGAATGTCCAGACCAAGGAGGACAGGGATTTCTAAAGAAGATTTTGTAGATGGGGATCCGAGACACGAAACGATCCGTCCTGGAGCAGGGGACTACAGTTCCGTAGGACGGAAAATCCCCCTAAATGCCGGTCAGCTTCCCCTCCCTCGTAGGAAAGTGGTAACGGCCAGCTAGGATCGCATTTATCGTGGTTTATCCGTGGACAGGAGGCGGGCAGGAAAGTTCACTTGCGAGTGTTCGACGACACGGAGACTTCGGCCTGATAACGAATCACCGTCTGGGGGTCGATAGCTGTGTAGCTTACCCTACATACCTCGACCGTCATGTTTTAATCAAGCAATCAATAAATTCTCGGGCCGGTTCTCACGGCGCTAAAGCGCGGAAGTCGCTCGCGGCGACGTTAAACGATTAATCGGCCGCTAGCGACCCGGCTCGGCGCAATTCTTATCGTAATCATTATTATTCCCTGTTCGTTTTTTTTTTCCAGACCCCGTCACGCTGATATTAAACGATTTCTCGTCGCTAACCCGGTTTCTGTCTGTTATCGCACGTCAGTATACTGTTCTTTTTTTTTTTTTTTTTCAAACGAGGTCGATTTAATTTCTCTTACATTGGATATACTGTGAGTACTTCACTGGGTCTTTCGATGAAATGATTTTCTCATTATCAAAGGAATAGGGACGAATTAGTTTCATCGGGGGACCAGTTCTGCGAACGGACCAAATATTTGTCAATCAACCGACTTTACCCCACGACTTCTCCTCGTACCCACGCGCGCCATCTTCTCGAGTTCGACAGTTTGATTGGTTCACGGGTCTCATTTAAACGGGTCCCCGCTACGTCAAAGGCTCGTCTCCCCCGCGGATCGACCGTGTTGCTTATTTACCAGCACGGCTGTCTGCGTCGGCGAAAGGAACACGGTTCGTTCTCCTTCGAATCAGTTAAAAAGGTGTCGTTTGAGTTTCACCTGTCGGGCTCCTTCTAATCCGATCAGTAGTCGATTGTAAATCGAAAGAAAGAGGGAACCATTTCTCACCTTCTAATATTCCACGGTAAAAAATCAGAAAGCAAGACGTTCAAGTATTTTCCATTAATCCACGGAGTATGGATCATCGGGTTTAGATTAGATTTGGTCGAGATTAAGCCTTAGTTCTGGATTGGAACTTGGTTTTTGTTCTGGGTTAGGTGTGAGTTAGGCCTATGTCTGGGTTCGTCCCATCCTCTGGATTAGGTCTGGGTTAGGCCTATGTCTGGGTTCGTCCCATCCTCTGGATTAGGTCTGGGTTAGGCCTATGTTCCGGGTTAGGTCCGGGTTAGGTTTTTGAGCGATGGCTGGGTCAATCGTGACCCACGACAGGTTCCTCGAGATACGTGTGCCTCCGGGAAACAATGTTCTTCTCCATATTACGTAAACAATTGACTGGTTTCGTCAACGGATCGCCTGTGACCCCATCACAGGACTTCAGAGGCCAAAATCTCGACCAAGAATTGACACTTGATTTCCATCATCTGGACATCAGTCTCTCTATGTGTTATCTCGGCAGAAATGTCCTTCGATGGCAGTCACATTGCATCGAGTGACCGGCATCCGGCGTATATACACCCGAGCAACGACGGTCAGTCATCGATCGGCGTGTGCATGAGTCACGTTCTGCATAATTGATCGGGACACAGCGTTCTTCTCCGTTATTCCTCTCTCCGGGGTCACGTGCGCTCGCCGGCAAAGAAAAACCGCCGTGTCGATACGCTCGCGCGCTAAGAAAGGGGAGTAACCGGTGCGACACCGTGTGTCCGGAGAAGTTAAGAAGTTCCGTTCGCAGTAAAGAGCGCACACTCGCATACACAAACACACAGACACACGCATACACGAGGAACTTATGGAATTCTCGGACAGACGACGACGGACACGTGTTCAGCCGGGGGTGAACACGCGGTGGCATTTCCAAGATTTTCCACGGTCTCTCCGCGCCACCGCCCACAGAACCCGATATCGAGGCGGAAGTGATACGAAGTGTTCCTCTAGTTAAAGCCACAAGTACCTATACTTTCGTTGAACAATCCGTGTAGGATTTCTCGATTGAACGCAACCCTATATTCAGTGTTTTAATCTAACTTTATATTATCAGTGATCTATGCTCTTGTCTATTCTATCTACTTTGCCGTCTACATGTATATCTTTTTTTCTACATTCGTCTATCCACATCTATCTATCTACATCTATCTGTTTATATCTATCTGCGTGGTGTAACTATAAAATCATTTAAAAATTTTCAATTCTTATGTACATGTGGCTAAAATAAAAACGAACCAAGTATGCCATGTCTGAAATCGTGTGGAGAAATAATGTTTCTCCAGGAAAGGATAGATTATATTCCTTCGAAAGAAGTTTTATAGTTATACACGCAGTGTATGTATACTGTTGTAAAAAAATCCTACCAATATAAATGCTTTCTTGAGGGATGAATTTAAAACAATATTTTTGACTAAATTGTAAATATTGATGCGGACTTTAACATCAATTACTGTCTGTTATTTCTTCTATAAAGTTTAGATATACAGAATCTTATCAATAGATTCCATGAAACAACGGAGCTCAAGGTTTCGTGGTGTTAAAGTAAATTTCTGGTACACCTATGCAAATTGTATGGGATCGTAACGTTTCAGGTAGTATATTCAGATTACTGGATATTTGTTTTGCATGAGGAAGGGTCTTCCGGTTCGCAGTTCGACCGCCGAGATTCCGGCCGGGCGAATGGAAACAAAGGCAGTCGAAGGGAGGGGGATCGAATATTATCGCGGGCGACACGCGACGACCAATTATTTCGCTTTCGTTCGCCGGACGCAACAAGTTCCACGTGAACGGAATTCTGGTCCGTGGTAGGTGTGTTTGCTCGCGAGCGTTCCCCCGATCGCGGCTTTCCGAACGATCAAAGCGTAGCCGGTGACCGCCCTGTCGACAGTTTTCCACCTTTTTCACCGGCATTTTTTTGTCTGTGTTTTTTTTATAATCGTTCGCTGTCACGGAAAATTGTACGGGATCGCGGACGTTGAAAAAATAAACGTGGAAACACGGTTCCTGGTGTTGGTTGGTGACTTTCGGTGCGGAGATGAAGAATTACTGCGTTTCGTCATAGTGTTATTAGTGATAATAATTTCATTAATCAGTAGGTGGATATTATTTATTAGAATTTATTTCGATACAGTGAAAATTAAATGGACATTTTGAGGGATCTGTGTGTTGGCGGTGACTTCCGATCTGAAGGTATGGAATTATTTCTTCAGTTACAGTGTTATTAATGGTAAAAAGTTAATTAGCTCATATTGAATGTTATTATAGAATGGTTTATAATAACAGAGTTTATTTCGATACAGTGAAAATAAAATAGCCATTTTGAGGGAGCATTCGCGTGTTGATGACTTTTTGTTCGTATATAAAAATATTATTATAACATGAATTACGAAAATAGAATTAAATCGCAGAGAAGATCAAAAGTCACTCATTTCATTAAGATGTTATTAATAAAGAAATGGCTTTCAGTCGCCAATGGACATTTTTAGGACATAACGTATAAGAATAGGATATATTCGACCGTGTTAAAAATAAAATTGCGTCGTTTCGAATGCACTGCCGCACGGAAATAGAACGATCCTTGAGCTCCATGTCGGTTATTTCCGGCTGTTCCTGTTTAAGGAAGATTCGATGAGAGGCTAGAACCGGAATTTTCGGGTACTTGTGTTCGCTCGTGATTTTTCGGCCCCGTAACCGGGTCAAACACGGCCGAACTAATCCGGAAACTTGCTAAATTTTCCAGTCGTTCCTATTTACTGAATTTCCACGGGTCTGGCAACAACTGTTTCTCATAATTTTATTCACTGGACTTTTCTACGTTGTCTGTTACTACGATTCTTTGTCGAGGATCTTAAGTGATTCGAAAATAGACATTCGCATTCGTCGTGTCTAATTGTTTTCCATGAACTTTAAAATATATCGAGGACTTGAACATTTTTAATACAACAGAGCGTTCGGATAATAGAACTTTCAAATGTTAGGGTGTTCCGATAACAGAATTTTGGAATGTTATGATGTTCGGATAGTGGAACGTTTGGTTAATAGAAGGTTCGAATAATGGAACGTAGGAATAGCAGAATGTTTTGATAGTCGAACGTTCGGTTAATAGAAGGTTCGGATAATGGAACGTTGGAATAGTGGAACGTTCGGTTAATAGAAGGTTCGGATAATGGAACGTTGGAATAGTGGAACGTTCGGTTAATAGAAGGTTCGGATAATGGAACGTTGGAATAGTGGAACGTTCGGTTAATAGAAGGTTCGGATAATGGAACGGTGGAATAGTGGAACGTTCGGTTAATAGAAGGTTCGGATAATGGAACGTTGGAATCGTGGAACGTTCGGTTAATAGAAGGTTTGGATAATGGAACGTTGGAATAGTGGAACGTTCGGATAACAGAGATTCTGTGTTCGGACACTGAAGGTTATACTGTATACAGATTTGTGTATTCACGACACGCAAAAGCAATGATTCTCATCGGACAAGTTTATACAAATAATACACGATACCTGTCCCATAAATTTCGGGATTGTTGGCTGATTCGAAGAACGTGATTTCGACCTCTGGAGAGCAGTTAAAAATTCCCGAGTGGAAGCCCGAAGACAAGAAACCAAACGAGATGTTTATCGGTGGAATGGGTCGCGTGCCAGCCGAGAGTTTAGGGCGAGAATTTCGGGGGTTCGGTATGCCGTTATGCAGCCTAATGACGGTCGATAATGGCGACGTCAGCTGCCGGAAGGGGAAGCGTGATTATCAGCGAGCCGTTATCGGGGTGGGGGAGCCTGAGCATCGTGCTTGCCAGTTTATCGAGCCCACGAACAGCCTTCCCGATTCCTTCGAAACTTGCTTTTCATACATTCCCGTCGAATTAGCTTACGAACAGCTCGAGGGAATGCGCTTCCGAAATTACAACGTGGAACAGTACAGTATTACCTCGGTACTAGATCCTGACACTTAATTCTCATCGTTTAGATCGGAGACAATTTATTTTTTAATTTACAAATTTACCACATTATAATGTATCACCTAATTCTGTTTGGTGAATACTACAGAAGTGCTTCGATACTAGATCGTAGTATACACACGATTTTCATCGTTTGGACTAAATACGTATCAGTGTGCAATTAAATATTAAATATATTCTAGTACAACTTGTCAGTGAATTTATAGATGTATTATACAGTAGTGCTTCAGTAATAGACCATGAATTTTGTTTTTTTTTTCTGTCGTCGAAATTTCGTACGATTTATTCACGAATCTCCAGGTTCGTAGTGCCTCAATAATAGACCACGTCATACTTTAAATTGATAATTTTCGAAGATACTATTTTTGTAATCGTCAAGGTCATGGGAACCGTTGCTCGAGAAACGTTACGTCTCAGCCGCTCTTGAAATTCGGCGGCCAGAGGCGGCGCGATTGGACGCGGTTTATTGATAGATTAGGGCAAATGCGTCGGTGCAACCGGCATCTTGATTCGATAAGGCGACGAAGACTCTTACCTCGCAATCTCTTGCAATTTCACTGATGGCCAGCAATTGTCTGTCGTGGGCGGGCGACGTCGAACGTAGATTCACGGTTGTTAGGGACATCTTCTCGTCGTTATCTTTCTCGACGCTCTAATCCCCTGTTTCTCCGGTCGAGAATCTGATTCTCCCGACCAAAACTGATAGCATTAACCGAGCAATTATTTATTTAAACACTACTTAGAATACTACATATCAACACTATCTTATCAGAATATTTTTATTGTGGTCACGTACGAATCATGTCCGAGTTAGGTCTTATTTACGTCCATATTAGGTCTTACTTACATGTATATTAAGTCCGACCCACGTCCAGACGTCCAGGTCTGGTCTCGAGAATAAAAATTCCCGTAATATAAGTTCCAGTAATAAAAATTCCTTGAAATAAAAGAAAATCGCGACTTCTCGACGAACAACAGCCAACGAGCCATTCATCTTTTATTCATAAAGAGGTCCATACGACTGCTATCTGGCTTAAAAAGAATAGCTCTCTGATTACAAGAGGAACGTTGTTTAACCTACCGCCGTGGTTCCCCAGACATCTCCATCTTGTACCCGTCCGGCCAAGATTTATATCTCTGCCCAGAAATTTACCAGACAACGCCCAGGCGGCGAGTAGAGATTTATCCCAGACCCCGTCAGGGAAATTTAGTGTGGATCTTTTTGCGATTTAACCACCTTGAAACATCCACTGCTTCGAGACCTAAATTTTCCCACGGCATCGAGTACTCTGAGAAATAGTTCTAGTTCTCTCCCTTAAAAATTTCTGTGGATCCGTGCAACGAGCCAGGTTGATTTTTGCCCCGGGGGCGAGATAATTCGCCGTATATCTGCGTGTTCGTTTAAGATTTATCTCTTTGGGCTGGGAAAATCGTTTTATTACCTCTGAACCGGAATCCTTGATCCATCCAATTCCCTTTCCATCGACCGACGTGTACGACTCTCTGGGCTAGAAATTTTTATCCATTAGTCCTTGCTCCTGCCCCAGCTGGGATCCATGGACGAACAAAAAAAAAAAAAATGGAAAGAATCTTTGAAAGTTTCAGAGGAATCCAATAAATCCACGATCGCGGCCGCCGATTTCTCGGGAATTCTCTTACGGTCGCGAGCCACCGGAAAACACTTATCCAAAATCCCGCTGAGGAAGCACTGTCTCCCCCGCGAACGTGATTTCGATGAAGCCCCTTCGATCCACCCAATCATCCCTATTCACCCATCGTTTCCGGTTTCTCGATATTCCAGCCTTCAGATATTTTCCCTGAGTACGGTGAAACGAGTCGTTGATTAAAGAAGCAGGATTCGATGGAAAATTGGTTTTTTTTTTTTTTTAGAATTGTTTTATCGGGGGTGGTAAAAGTGATAAGAACGGTGAGTGGGGTGGAAAGATAAATCGCGAAAGGACTAAAGGCGTTCGATTCTAATTGTAAGCGGAGGGCGGGCAGAGGAGATAACAGGCCTGGGACAGAAAGCGTAACTATCTAGTGGCCGGTTGGCAGGTGGTAAATGGCAGTCGCGGCTACGTGACTGTAAATACTATGTCACCCACGCGGTATCACCCTGTCGCGCCGTCGCTGTGCTACACCCGCCCCTGAGATCGTACGTTCGACAAAAAAGCCTCGTAATTCTCGGTTAACGAGACTGCCGCCCAAGGGTTTCTTGCCGGCGCTGTGATTCGAAGAAGCGTGGGTTTGTTCGATGATGGTATCGAGGAATCGGGAAACTTTCGGAACTGAGGGATTCTGGGGACCTGATTACCTTAGGGATTCAGAAAACTTTTTCAGGAGCCAAGGATCCGAGAAATTTGTACATTCGGGAGTCCAAGGATCCCGGAAAATTTGTAGATTCGAGAGCCCAAGGATCCCAGAAAATTTTTTGCGTCGGGAGTCCAAGGATCCGGAAAACTTTGGATTCGGGAATCCAAGGATCCGGAAAACTTTCAATTGAAGAGTCCAAGGATCCGGAAAACTTTGAATTGAAGAGTCCAAGGATCCGGAAAATTTTGGATTCGGAACTTAGGGATTCGGAGAAATGTATGGACTCGGAAGAATTCAGAATTGGAGGATCTTAGTTTCCAGAAAACTTGGGGATTCTAAGATTCAGAAAAGTTTGAGACCCTGGGACTTATGTCTATTGGGAAGCCTAGGGATCCAGACAATTGTTGAGTTCAGGAGTTCAAGAACCTCGAAAACTTGGGTATTTGGGAGCTAAAAAATTTCGGTGACGTTGAGATCCAAGAAGCTTAGTTCTCCAAAAGCTCGAAGGTCCAAGAATCTTAAGAATTTCGAAAGCTCTAGGATCCGAAAGGCACAAGCATCGGATAGCTCAAGAATTCCGAAGTGTTCGTTGAAGCAACAGATTAGTGTTTACGCAGCAAAACACGAAAGGCATTTCGCCGTCCGATAATGCGCTTACAGGTCCCTAATAATAAGCTCTCGAAGACTGGATTCCGCGTGTTTTAAGCCAAATGCTTTTGACCTTAATACCCGTAGTATTTCCTGGATCTCTTTTCTTGCCTTTGGGAATTCGAACGAAAATTGATTAACATTTTCCCCACGTCCCTGCACATTTACTGTCGACAATCATTAGCTGTCTTCGAGAAAATCTTCTGTAGACTCGCTCGCGTGAAATCGCAGCGACGTTTCGTGGAAATTATCCGTTTAAAATACGACGCCGCTCGAAGGGGAGTTTAACCGTGAATTTCCATTAATTAGGAGCGAGGGCAGCGATGTGCAAGTTTCATCGAAAACATTCCACTGGTGGATAATACGCTTACAGAACCACCCTAATAAGCTTATCATAACTAAAAGCTTGGCGTTTTCTTGTAGCAAAAGCCTTCGGCCATTTCGTTTTCAATTAAACGATATTTCCAGCGCGCGTGGCGCGTCTCCGTTCGTTTTCCGCCCGCAAGAGGATCAGACAGGATCATTAAAAGCCCGAAACAAGTTGGCTGTGTTTTCCAACCGTGCGAGCGCGCGCCTCTCTTCCCATTAAAATAGAAAAACCATCGCGAAATATTGCTTCGCCGCGTTTCTTCGCGATAAATAATGTTTTCTTCGCGGTAGTGTGCTGAAACTCAGGGATTTCGAAACCGAGAAGATCCAGGAGAGCTTGGGATCTGACAAACTGGGGGATTTGAAGAGCCCGGGTAAAATGTAAGGATTCAGAGTCCAAGGGATCCGGAAAATTGGAGGTTCAGGGTCCAATGGATCCGGAAAATTGGAGATTCAGGGGTCCAATGGATCCGGAAAATGGGAGATTCAGGGTCCAAGGGATCCGGAAAATTGGAGATTCAGGGTCCAAGGTGTATCTGAACCGGATTCAGAAAATTTGGCAAACCATGGACCGAAAGATCCGGGAAAATTGGGGACCCATGATCCAAGGGAACTGGGAAAATTTGTGACAGAGCTGCGTGGACTAACGCTTGTGTAGGAAACGCGGCTGCCAATTAGCTTCGGCCGTGTGTCGAGGGATGGGATACGGTTTCGAATCAAAGCGACGATGTAATCGAAAACCGTAAGGGAGTTTCATTAAGGTTGGTGGTCGGCCGGGCTGGATCGGAGTTACGCGTGAAAATTTAATGAACCGATGCTTTGACTAATGTGGAAAATTTTCCCGGGGCAAAAGGGAACTCCTTCTTTTCCAGGGAAATTTCACTGAAAGCCAATTCATTCCTCTAATTAATTGCCTCGACGCTATGACGTGGCTGAAAATAACCAACGGATTTCCCAACAAATACTTTGGTCTACATTATTCGGTAATTTTCATTGAGATAACGAAAAAAATACATATTTATGTAATAAACAAAATACTGATTTTTTTTCATTAAGCAGTTCGATTTTCAATTTTTATCTCGACCATGCATATATGTCTCGGAATGATAAATTGATTCTTGCATTTCGTTCTGAATAAATAACGTTCCAGTACGGTCGCTGGAAAATCTGGAAAACTCTTGAGACTCGCGGCAACACCCGGTCGATGCTTCCCTCGAATCCATTCGACGAAAAATATGTCCGCTGGGTTTTCTGGTTGACGAGGTCTCTTTCAGACAAAAGAACTCGCCCGTTTCCTCGAGATGCAAGCCCATTTCCGGCCACGGGTAGTCGCAGCCAAGCGATGCACGAGACTCTGCGAGAGGCAACAGTCGGGCGATTTTTCCGCGTTTCCGGCGCCGCCAGAGGAATCGTGGAATCCGGAAGACGGTACCGCGAACCACTCGAATCGCGTGGATTTTCCCGTCTACGCTTGGAAGGGGGAATTAAAATTGATATTGTTCGCTGAATCGAAGCCTGGAATTCCAGGGATTTCATTTGATCTTTGGGAGGAAAATTCCAGATTTTCTTCTTGCATTCATGTAGCTCGTGATTGCTCTCAGGTCCTTTCATTTTTCTTTTGTTTCCAGAAGCGTATTCTTTATTTTATTCAGTGTATTTTTTTTATCACTTTTCTAGAATATGTAACATACTTTTCTTTTTACGTCTACTACCTAAACACATCTAACTGATACGAGCCACGAAAACCTAACTCAGACCTAACACCTAACCCGTAAATAACTCACAATTAACATGGAAAATGTAAGTAATTAAATTTTTATTTTTGAGGGATACTTTGCAAACCGTAGTATATTTAGTGTCTTATTTAAAAATCGCTTAAGTGGAGATGTACATTTATGTTCGACACCTGTTTTTACGAATTAACTCGTAAGGTGCCCAATCTGCATAAACATCCGCGCTTTAGAGATAACATTCCCGCCGCGGCTCTCGAGACAGATTTTCCGGCACGTTCCCGCCGAGATCCTCGGGAGCAAACGAAATGCATGGAATACATAATGCCTTCTGTAATTTCGTCCGGACAAAAATTGCGTTTCGGCATTCGGGGCCGAGAACTCGTCAGATTTAATAACGGCCTCGTTTGGTACATTTAGTATTTAATATATTCATTAATACGAGGACGTCCTGTGGAACACGGCGAAACATTAGATATTTTATTTTCTGTTGAAACTTTTATACAGAGTAAAATTAAACTTGCTTCATGTATTACGTTTCTTGAACTCAGGACTTGTGAATACGCAGCTCGCTGTACACTGTGCGTATAGCTAGATTAAGAGACAAGTAGCTTAATAGATACTCTCGATAATTTTTCTCGAGTGAATACGTAATTTAAATCACCCTCTCGATGCGGTCCTCAAGTGAATACCAAGCTTTGGAACGACATTTGAACGTTTCTCTCAAGTGTAAATGTACCCTAAGAGTAACACTCTGGAATAACTATCATTTTGATATATAGAACAATATAGTTACTCTCGATAATAACTATCAAGTGGAGAGGTAGCTTAAGATCCTCTCGACAGTAGCTCTCAATGTGGACACCATGCATAATTTTTCAGACTTTCTTTCCGGTATACATGTACCTTAAAAATTTCTCTCGATAAAGGCACTCTAGTGGACACACAGCCTAACACATACTCTCAATAGTCCTGGAACACTCCAATAATGCAACGTTAAGTGACCCCCATAAACTGTCCTTAAAACGAATATTTTGAATCTCCACGTGGACCAGCATTTATTTCGAGACACCTGGTACATTTGCTTTCCTGTAAAAAATTTCATTCTCATTACTTCGGAGACAAACTCCCCGTACCCTCGATACGTCGGAGGCGAGAACGATCGCCGCGGAGTAATTAGAGAAACTCCGACGTTGTACGTGTTCACAGCTCGCCCTCTTCCTCGCCTCTGCTGTAACCCCCGTTCCCCTACGGGTCCCATGGCGTTTAACCATACCGCCATGATATTCGCAAACTCCCGTGGAACTTCAGGCCACAATGATGAACCTGCCGGCAACACCGTTTAATCTAATCTTCACACCGTCGGTCGCGCTTCGTTAGCGTTCCAAGCTGAAATTCGACTAGTTCTCGAGGGTGTCCGTGCTGTGCTCGCTCCTGAACGAATTGTTACCCGGTTCCAGACACGGTTCTACCTTTTTTTCCCCGCTGTCACTCCGACAAAAGACAATTCCCCGACAATCTACAGGGTGTCTTGTTTCCACTTCGAACATATAGAACGTCTTCCTTGCCCCTGGGCTTCTTTGTTATTTTTATTCTTTTCCATAATAATGGCACTTTTTTTTGGCGTATTGTTGTAGCTGATAGAGAAACGAGTTCAGTGATATGTCACTTGATACGGTTCGCTTCAATCGTTTAGTAGTTATTCAAGGCAATATCAATTTTTCAATGTAAACCGTGACGATATTTTATCGAAAAGATATTGTTCTTTTTTGGAAAATGGGGCTAGTCTTGAAATTCCGAGAAACACGATTGAGCAATTGTCGCTGGAGGGGCAAGAAAAAAAGAAGGGGGAAGTTAGCAGATAGGCTGTTCCCGCGGGCAGAGCCTAGTCGTTTATAAAATCAGTAGTCTGTGTGTGGCCGACAGGATATCTCATCTCCATAGAGATCGAATTTTTATTCAAGAGTCGGCTGGCTACGTGACCAGAATCAGTTTCGTCCCATCCCCCCTGCCATCGATGACGACCATAAAGATCCAACTTTTCCAGCTTTTCCCTTCAGGATCGCGTCGCGACTAGGTACCATCATTAAATCTCAATCGTGCGGGATTACCGTTCCGTGAGTCCGTCGACCTTGCCGTCGTGATTGCTCCACCGTTCGATACACGTGGCTCCGTTCCACGAACGTGTTCGTCAATCCTGTCAGATTCGCGTCCGACAGTTTCATTAAGTGTAGCCTCGAAAGTGGACAGCAATATATTTGATCCTTGGTCGAACAATTTTACTCTGACGATTCACTGGCAACGAATTCAATCGATAAATCACATTAAAAAAATGTTGAAATTTTATTTGAGGCATTATTTCCAAGTTTTTGGCAGAATCGCGACCCTCCCTCGTTATAGGCGCGTCGTCGGACCCATGGAATGTGCTTGTACAGAAGGAACGCCGTAACTTCCCCAATAGAAATTTTGTTTGGGAGAATTGTATATTGATAATATCCTATAAAAAAATAAAATCGCGACCCACCCTCGTTATAGGCGCGTCGTCGGACCCATGGAATGTGCTTGTACAGAAGGAACGCCGTAACTTCCCCAATAGAAATTTTGTTTGGGAGAATTGTATATTGATAATATCCTATAAAAAAATAAAATCGCGACCCACCCTCGTTATAGGCGCGTCGTCGGACCCATGGAATGTGCTTGTACAGAAGGAACGCTGTAACTTCCCCAATAGAAATTTTGTTTGGGAGAATTGTATATTCATAATATCCTATAAAAAAATAAAATCGCGACCCACCCTCGTTATAGGCGCGTCGTCGGACCCATGGAATGTGCTTGTACAGAAGGAACGCTGTAACTTCCCCAATAGAAATTTTGTTTGGGAGAATTGTATATTCATAATATCCTATAAAAAAATAAAATCGCGACCCACCCTCGTTATAGGCGCGTCGTCGGACCCATGGAATGTGCTTGCATAGGAGGCTCGTTGTAACATTCCGAATAGAAATTTTGTTTGGGAGAATTGTATATTCATAATATCCTATAAAAAAATAAAATCGCGACCCACCCTCGTTATAGGCGCGTCGTCGGACCCATGGAATGTGCTTGCATAGGAGGCTCGTTGTAACATTCCGAATAGAAATTTTGTTTGAAAGATTTTTATATTGGTAGTATCTGATTAGATGGAAAAAATCGTGACCCCTACTCGTTATGGGCTCGTCGTCAAACGCGTGACATGTGCCTGTACAGAGTGGACGGTGTAAAACTCGGAATAAAAATTTCATTTGGTGGATCGCTTATAGAAAATTCCGTGTTGGTAGTATCCAGTCCTGATAGGGACAGCGCTGAAGTCAGCCGAATTTTCCAGGTCCTTTTCCATCCTTACTGTGACTCGAACAAGCGGTTTATCGATCCTCGGTAACACCGCCTTATAATAATTCGGTACACCTGCGAGGACCGTCGTTCCTCGACATTCATTCGATTCCCCCGGGGATCGTCTTGTACCGACTGGCAGATGCCATCGGTAGGGTTCGAACTCGATTTCGTCGATCGACGTTTGTCTACGGGTCTTCGATACTTTCGAGAAATCGCATAGCTATGACGAGAGAATTGTTCTACCTGTCGTTGAGATTTCTAATCCAATCTACTATTATTCTACTTCCTGGTTAAATGTAATAATAACAGAGAAAAAATAGTTTTTTTTTTTAAATTTCAGATATATCTTGATGTTAATTTATTGTTGTTATATTAATGTGGCGGTGTCACGCTATTTGTTTGTTCTCGTTCATGGCCGACAAATTCCGGGTTCACCTGAAAATTTTTCCTTAGTTGCCCGCGACACGGAATCACGGGTGCAGTAGGTTACGCACGGGGGATAAAATATAAATTATTACAGTTCACTCCCCCCCCCCCACCCCCACAGGACACACCCCCATTGTTTGTCGGACGGCTTAATGCGGGCTGCGATAAATCCCCTCGCGGAAAGCTTAACGATGTAAAGATCACGATAAATTCCGGCTGAAAACGGACTGGCCCAGCCAGTTGGCTCAATTATTTCGTCTTTTCCGTGGGCAACGCTCGACGAAACGAAGTGCCTCTTAAATAACAATCTGTTCATATTATCGTTATTTATTAAAATTTAACGTGCAGTATATCAGCCTGCTGTTCCGGGGAAAATGTATCCTGCGGTAGCCCGTTAAGCAGTGCACCCTCTCTATGATAATGTTGTTAAATGTAGAGGCAGCCAAGGTACTACTTTCAAGCTAAAGATTTATCATCAGAGTCTCTATAGTTGCTCTGATGTCAATACCAAGACTAAACGATACTTTTCACAATTTCCCCCCAGTGTACACGTGGCCTAAGGGTGGCTTTCGACAATAACGTTTCGACACACAGACTAATAGCTACTTCTAAATGGATACGTAGTCTTAGAGATATTGTCCTGACCCACTTTCTACAGTTTCTCTCAAGTGTAGACGTACCCTAAGGGTTGCTCTCAATAATAATTCTCAAATGGACACGTACCCTATACTCGATACAATAACTTCGAAGTGGACATATGGACTAAACGTTGCTCTCGATAAAGACTCCCAAGTGGAGACATAGCAAAAGGAAATAGTATCTTCTGAAATACACTGTCGGACCAAGGTAGTCGCTGAGAATTCATTAGAAGCGTTTATCGCCGTGGCGCGCAGTAGCCGAGAACGAGATAGCTGGACATTGAAATCGAGTATCGATTTACCTAAAACGATACGATCGTGCCATCTTCAGTTTCCTGTTTTACTGTCCACGCGTTTAGAACAACGTCCAATACTGTCGATTACCGTGCTATAGTCTGTTCATTAAGTTTTGTTTTCATTGAAAAATAAAAAAAAAAACGAAGCCACCGTGTTCATTTTGTCGCTGTTGCATTCGTGGCCAGGGAATTATATAAATAAACCGATCCTTGGTCTGCGATTGATAATAATCGTGTATTTGTATGTCTGATCAAGGAGTGGGCACACGAGGGTCGAAGAAACGAACGGCCCAGTGGAGGAGAGAGAAAAAAGAAAAAGCAATTAACGGTAGGAAGTCCGTAATCTAAATTGTCGCAGAGTTAAAATCGCGAAACAAACGCAACGGGCGAGCCGCGCCGGGTTCGGATAAGAGCCGATAAGTATCGTGCAAGGGTAGGCCGATAAAAGGCTACAAAAGGGAAGGACTTATATCCCAGGATATCTGACCCAATTTTCCACTCACCCCCTTGCCTCTCCCCACTCCCCTCAGTCGAAACGGGTAAACGATTCTGACGCACGCCAGTCTGCGGCGTTGCCGCGAAATACCCGTGAACATCGCGAATAAACCACTCGATGAATTTTTCCGCGGAGAAATGTGCAAGCCTTTAAGCTAGACACGATCGGAATTCGTCGACGTTCATCGTGGAATTAAATGGCGGACGTGTATCTTCGTTCGTGATCCGGTTCGCGAAATATTTATCTCACTTCTGAGAGATTAACAACGTCTGCAACGTTTTACAGAAAATTGTTGGGTTAGGTATTGCACATTTTTTTTTAATTCAGACCTAAATCGACTTAACACGCATCGACTTAGTTCGAACCGAACTACATTTAATCCTAGTAGACATACGTTAATCTGGTATAATAAATTAAATTATGAATTCAAACAGATCCGACCAATGGTGTCCCTGGGACCGAGGCATTCACGAAACATATTCCAAAGTTATTCGATTCTACGTTCGACTATATTTTCTAAACACGCCGAGCCCTTAAGTGCACTGAATTATTCAGACTGTATAAAAACGACGTCCCATAGGAAGCAGCCTAATAAAAAGACGAGGAACGTAGTCAGCCCGCCCTTTTCCCAGCGAATATGGTGCCGGAAAAGGGTTGAGAAATTCGACGAAAACCCTCCCCGGTCTCTGACAGCTACGATTATGAGGCAGGCCGCAGTTCTAAATTATTCATTCGCTTTCTCCGCGCGCGCCATCCCCCTCTGAGATATCCGTCCTGCTAGAACTCGGTCAGGAGACGCAGCTGCAACTACCACCAACGCCACAGCCCGCCCACCTCCACACACACCCACCCCCGAGGAACCTTTACGAACTTCGCAACACGCCGCTTCCGGCGGGCTAAGTTCTGCTTCCGGGGAAAATGACATCCTTGAATATTCTACTAAACGCAGTCGAAACGCACCGACTAAACGTGACTAGAACTTAAAAGGGATTTCTATTGACAAACGGATAACATTTCTTCTGGGGGTTTGGAAACTTTTCTGTCGACCTTTGAATTTTTTACACCTGAGTCGGGACGTGTAGGTTAATGTTGCGAGTATAGAGCATTGTATATGGAGATTGTAGAAGAAGTTACACCTGTAGGATTAACCCAAACTTGTAGACGTAACTCTGTCAGATATGGATGCGACCGACAATGTGGTTATGCTTCGAGCTTAACTCTACTGAATATGGTTATTGCTGAGACCTAGTACTGTTTAATAGTGTTACGATACCAATCTAATACCATCGAATATGACTGCAAATCCAACTCGACGGAATTTGAGCTGATGAAATTTCAAAACTTACTCTGTTGGTATGGCTATGTTCTATGTCTAACCAAAGTTGTTCTGGCCTTCACTTAGACCTTATCCGTGTCTAATCCAAGCTTGACTCGACCTAATCTGGTCCTAATCCATGTTTAAATTGAGCTGATATAGTTCTAATCCACGCTTAACTCAAGCTAATTCAATCCTAATCCATGCTTAGTTCGAACTAATCTAGTCCTAGCCCAATCTTATTTAGACCCTATTCGAGATCTAACCCAGATGAAATCTGGACGAAGCTCGACCTTACTCGACCAAGTTTGGCTGCTGTAATATCTAACTCGGCCTAAGGGACAGGCCTAAATCGACCTGACTGGGTCCTAGGACCTAACCCAGACCTACCATAATCTGATTCAGTTGTTATCCTATCGTAATTAAACCTAACTCAAATCGAACTCCGCCCAATTATCCACCTAACCCAAGACTAGCCTAACCGAGACTTAACCTAACTGTATCTAATCTAAACCAAATGTACTATTAGTTGTTATCCCATCGTACTTTAAGCCTATCCCAAATCGAACTCCACTCAATCCGGTCCTAATTTGGAGCTAACTCAACCTTAGCTGGTCCTGAAATTTCTAAGTGTAATTCAAGACTGTTGAATATAATTATCTCCTCGGAATTGTCACGTTTTAAAGCACTTTATACGCGGTTTGGAAATTCAGTAAAAATCCCACGATACATTTAAGACTGTCGATTAGCCTCTGGTCTACGGAAATTTTCCCACGAATTTCCCAGAGGCGATCACGCGGTAGGCGTCGAATCGTTCGGGTCGATAAGATCGATAGACGTAGCGGTGGTAAATCAGAAGGAATCCCCGGTCGGCACGCGCGGAGATCCTTCCTCTCCCTTTCGCTCCACCCTTCTTCCGACGCCCTGAAATGAGAGGCAGACGTTCACCCGCGGGAGATTAAAGTCGAGCGGGCGATTCGCAGCAAGGGGGTAGAAACTTCCGGTAAGATCCAATCAGTCGGAAAACTTTATTTTCCTTCGGGCCTGGGCTCCTCGTCCCTACCTACCACCCACCTGCTCGATGTTGATTCATGACTCCTTCGTGGATCGAGCTCGTTAAACGGACGTTCAGAGCCAGGTTTAAATCGATTCGGGAAGTCGATGGTTACGATCGAGACACGCTTAACCGTTTCACCGACTGAATCCTCTCCGAAGAAAACGGTTTCTTCATTTTTTTCTTTCTCGGCCAGCCTGTAATTTCTTTCCTTCTATCCGAAGCCACTGCAGAAGTCGGGAGATATCAAACATTGACAGACTAGTCTACGAAAGAGAATAAGAAATGAAAACGTGCGTATGGCTAGAGGCAAGCTTTACCCGCTGGGATCACTAACGAAAATATTAAGTATCAATCTGTGATGGAAAATAGGCAAGGATTTCTTTCGTCGACAGGTTAGGCCCTTGACTCTGCTTGGACCGGTGTGCACCCAGGGAAAATCCAATTTCACTGCCAACCGTCGCGCGCACGCAAATTGCTTTTCGTCGGAGAATTTTGCTCGATCAGCTCGACTAATCGGAACTGGGAATTCCCCTAGAATACATACACATAGGCCACGTGAGTGCGCAAGCGCGCAGCGACGATCAACGGATGCGACCGGATTCGATATCTCGCTCGGTAACCGACGCAGGAAGTGGCCGCGTTCGAGCTGTAACGAGATCCGGCGGAACCGCAGCCCGAATTAATCGCGCGAAGTCGCCGCCGTTGCTGTCTGTCCCTCCGTCCGTTCGTCGTCTCTTTGCGCGTCGGCTTTAATCGAACCCCAGGGCCGCGCGCCGGGGCAAACACGTTTAAGCCGTGTTTACACTCGACCCTGAACACGCGTGGGGTACGGTTAATCGAACGTGGCCGGATTATAGTCGTCGGCGTTCACAAATAGCCTTTGCTCCTCTCGGCGCTTTCGATTCTTTCGACTGACATTGAAAAAAGGACCCGTAGCACGTCGAAAAACATGTTAAGTAACTCTTTCGGTATTGGGTAAGGAGAAAAAGTCAGTAAGAAATCAGACAGGAAGTTTTAGACACGTAATAAGTCGGACGAGTAGAGTAAGTCCGTCATTCGTTAGATGGGAGATCAGATAAGTCGCTGGTTGGGTAAGTGAAAAGCACAGCCATGAATCATACAGGGGGACAGATTAGCCACTCGTTAGAGAAGTAGAAAGATTGGCCATGTATCAGACAGGAGAGCAGGGTAGCCACCAGTCAGAGAAGTGGAGAAGATCAGCCACTAGTCAGACAAATAGAACAGATGATCAGGGAAACGAGTAGATTAAATCTGCCATTAGTCAAACACGAAGAGGAATTCTATTACTAAGGAAACTAGTATTCGATCGAGATCTAGATTTGATTTCGGATACGTTCATAGTAAAAAAGACGTAGTAGAATATTCTTTTTTCAAGTGTTTTCATAGGAGAAAAAGATTCTTCTCGGTCGATTTATTTAAACAATCTTCCCCGTGAAGGCCCCATGTCACTTTTAAGTTTACGAAGATCGACGGAAGCCAAGTTTCTATCTCCTAAACACGGATAACTTCCGGGGACCTCGCACGATCGTCGAAACTTTCCTAATAACACTTCGAAGAACGCGCGTAGCTCCAAACCCCTCTTGCTCACCGCACGCGCTAGCTCGTGGCCTCTCCCATCCGCAGCGACGCGCGATACGTGCCCTGAAACACCGCTGCAAATTAATGTAAACACTTCGCCACCCCACCGTCTATCTACATCGTTCTCAAACATTGCGTCACTAGGGGGCAAACAATCGCCATTGAGGTCGCCGCGGAAACTGGATTAGTCGGATTTACTTGCCACGTGTACGTCCTTCTTTTCGTGTCCCCGCTCGTTCCCCTTCTGTTTCCAAGTATGCCAACCAAATGTAGTTCATTTACAATCGTGTTGTACCATTAATTAATAAAACGTTGACATACATTTCCGTTCTTTGCTCGTGCGTTTAAATTTTCTGGTCACCCAGATTCATCAATGGTCCTCATTTTCCCGTCTCACAGCGATGGCAATGATTTGGGTTTCCTCGTTTCCGACCGAAGTTTTCACAAGTTTAATCAAACACCGGAACTTTCAACGCAGGGGGAACGATAACACGAGGACGTTGTTTGGCGAATTCGTATTTAACGAGAAAAGAGACGAGAGACGATGCTCTTGGACAATTCCATTTCGGCCCTGGGCTTCGTTCGTTCGTTCCGCGAGGTTCCTGGGTCCTGGCCGGGTGACTAATACAAAGCTCGGACTGTTTCTCGGTCAATTAGAGGAGCAAGGGCGGGACGAGAAGCAATTCGTGGCGCCGCGACCAGGAAACTTTCCGCGTCCGAAAGTTCTTCCTTGTTACCGGTGAATTCTGAAATTCCCCGTTCTCGTCGGCGAACCGTGGATCCCGATGTCGATTGTCCTTGCGTCTCGCTGCATTCTCACCACAGGAAAACACTACCAGAAGTAGACAACTTTATGGAGAGTCCTATTACTTTTTTTATATTCTTATTTCATTATTGTCTGAAGTTTCTCCTGGGGGCTTCTGTCAAATGGTTACGTAGGTTAAAACACTCAACATTTACTACCAAGTGCATATGTAGCTTAAGTTTCCTTCTGAATACCTGATACCAAGTGGATACATAGCTTAAGACCTCGTCTCAGTACCTTCTCTCAAGTGGATCTGCAGCTTAAGATCCCTTCTCAGTATTTGCTCTCAATTGAATACGTAGCCTCAGACTCAGAATCGACTCAATATTGCCTCCCAAGAGTACATTGTAACTCAAGACACAATCTCGATAGTGTCCCTCAAGTGGATACGTGGCTTGAGACAAAACCGAATAAACAGAATCGTGTGCACTGTACTCGAAAATTCGAATAATTGTCATCACGCTGTTCCGTCGAATGAAAAATTACATATAACCTCGCGGAAAAATGCAGCTAGGTTCCGAGACAATAAAAACATTTCATCCGCCTTGGAAATACCTCGGCAGCAGCGTTCCGTTGCACGTGTGTGTGTGTGTGTGGGATCGCGAGGGTGGGGTGGCCTCGATTTATTCGCAATAAAACCGGTGGAGAATCGAGATTGAAACGCGACTGAGGCTCGCCGGCAACCAACCAGAAATTTCACTTTTGTATCCCACGGTTTAAAGGGTATTCTTTATTACCTGCCGCGGAAGCGCGGCGAGGAGAGAGAAGAGCCACTTTCGTAATTTATCCGCGGCTAAAATTTATCTACCTTTCGACTCGGCTCGCAGCCGGGGGGACATCATTCTTCGTCCACGGAAATGAAATCGCGTAGCTGTCAACCGTCGAGAGACCCCCCGGTGCCGTCTCTTCCGCCGAACGGAAACACTGCTCGCAAGACGTCCTTTGAGATCCAATATGTTTACTTCATATCCAGACGGCGCGGAAACAAGATTAATAATGGAGTGCGAGTGCGTACAATGATGGGGAAATATGAAGGCTTTCTCTAGAATCCTTGACCTAACCAAGGACTTGACATGGTCTAGCTTAGGTGAACTGGCAATGGACTACTACGTGGCTTAACTTTTACCTAACTGGTGGTGTATACATGACTTGATATGTGCCAACTCATTCTTAATACACTACCTTATTCTGACGTAACGCAAGACAACAGAACATTCCTCGATGTGTGTCCTCATCCAGGCCTAAGGTAGTCAAAAAGTTCCCTGGATTGTGTTCAGGTTAGGTTGCAGGTAAAAATAATAATTGTCAAGTGTGTTCCGTGTCAAAGTGCTTCCCTCGAACAAAGGCGAATTTCAATCGTAGTGAAATTCCGTTCCATGGGCGTAATTGAATTTCCCGCAAAGGGTGTGACGTTAACCAGATTCGTCAGTGTCAAATATCTCCCGGGGTCGAAACCGGACCAGCCTCCGTCCACCGCGGCTCGGGGGTTGCTTTCAAACTATTTAAGCGATTTTTAAATCGCGCGTAATCCCGCGTATGCTCGGTTTTCGTTGAAATTCCGGGGTACAGATCGTCGAGCCAGACAGTGAGAGAGAATGGCACGGAATTTGACGTAGCAGGTCCCTACGCGGGACAATCGTTCTCGTTCGCTCTGACTCGCTCGAAATTAGAGGAATTTCAAACAAAGACCGCCCCTTTTCGACCTCTTCCCCTTTCCTCCCACCTAGCCGTGCCATCACCGACAAACCTCCCGGAAACAAGAATTCACAGGGGCGAGCTTTCCCGTCGGATCAACCCTAGCAGCGTCATCCTTTTTCCCACCGAATGTTCCCCGGTTTTCCAAACACAATATTTCAGCCGGGAGGTTTCCAATTCGCAACCTGGTGCTCTGTGTCGAAAATTTCAATTACACGCTGGTCGGTTGTGTGTCCCTGGCTGGGCCCCGTTGAACGTATTCGATATCGGATATTAATGGTGAGATTCTTCAATCGGTTATTACCCGGATATTAATCGAGTTTCGTTTCGTCCGATACTTCTGCAAATGAGGAATCACCGACGAATTCACACCGAGTGTTTTATTTATTTATTAAAACGATCTAGCAGTTTCTCTCTGGCACGTGAACCGTTTAAGGTTCATCGTCAAGGCGGTGGAAAAGGACCGTTTCTGGTCAGACAAGTAGAATAGACACGCCACTGGTCAGACAAGTAGAATAGACAAATCACTGGTCAGACAAGTAGAATAGACAAGCCACTGGTCAGACAAGTAGAGTGGACGTGTCACCAGTCAGACAAGTAGATTAGCCATGCCACTGGTCAGACAAGTAGATAATATCGACCACTACTTCATCGAGTAGAACAGATCAGCCATTGATCAGACGGCCGTAGAATCGATCGATCTAGTCAATTTTCGAATTCGATCTGGATGAAGTTTCTGAAACTTGCTCCAGTTAAGAGTCTACCCTGTGTCGATGAGTTACACGATGGTTGGCAACACTGCCGAAAGTTTCCATTCCAGGCTCGCTTAGATAAATAGGAACGACGTCGTAACCGCAGAAAGTCCGTTCGAGGGCTCCGAACGCGATTGCTATTAATGTTGCTGCTCTGCACGGATACGGGACAGCTGATAACGTAACTCGGCCCACTTCTGGGAACTGAATCCGTATAGCGTGTCTAATGTATGGGAACGGATTTCGTGTTCAGTGACGTAACTATCCCTGGGAAAGTTCCTGGAACCATTTCATCGTCGGCGAGACCACCGTACATTAATATACAGGGTGTATTATAAATTCTGTGGAACATAAAACGTGTAAAGACGTCTTGGAATATTATTCAGTGGAATATGAGACCTTCCCTCTGCGTCAGAGGGTCTGGAAGTGTCAACGCTACTCCGACAGCGGAGAATTGTGAAGTCCTGAAGCGGAGGAAATAGCGGTAATCTTTTTTTTTTCCTCCTTTCTTGAAAAAGTATCGCGAAAGGGTCGAATTAATTATATCCCCACAGTGCTGAAATACAGGTCGACGTATTAATTTGTCTTCCGTGCGGCATTATCGGAATTTTAAACAGCCCCGTGGAAAATTATCGCTCGAGGGTGCAGGGGGCGGAGAGGTGGTGGGTCGAAAATTTCTTCGCGAAGAATCCATTCCTCCTAAATACTTCCATCCTCTCGAAGGGTAGCAGAAGAATAATTCTTCTCGAAAGGTCCGGCCACGAGGACAGGGAACTCGTCGGTTTCTGAATGTCAAGAGGGTGGTTTTCGTTTATTCTTCGGTGGCTGTAGTGGGGTCCCTTTGAAGGAACGAATAATCGCGCACGCCCCGCAAAAGCGGTCGTAAATTGAGTTCCTTTGCATCGAGGCTTTGCTTGGTTGCTGAAGTAGAGAGGGTGGGGGGTGGTTGAGAGTTATTTATTTCGCTAGATGTCACCCCTTCAACGGAGGGACGATTCATAATTGTTCCCTCGGCTCAAGCCCGCCTCGATTTATTATTCGACCGCTCGAATGATAAAACGAATCCTCCTGGAATATTTCACCGTACATTTCCCGCAATTATTTTCGCCAGAGCGAACGCAAGCCACTAGTTTTCAATTCCATTTACAATACATCCAATCTGAATGTAATGTACACTTTAGGGACCTAACACCCTACTAGTAGAATACTTACCTTATCAAGGCGAACGGCTCCCCCTTTCCGACGTCTCATTAAGCAAAGGAAAAATGGCGGCCATTTCCTACAACGTAAATCCAATCTGTTCTTGACAAGTTTGCCTCCATTATCGTCTTGTTTTCCATGTCGATGGAAAGTAAGATCAAGCTTCGGTGGGGATAAACCGGGAATAATGTCGGGTTGGAAAAAGCAGCGAAGGAAAATGGAGCGATCAGCCTATTAAAAAGGCGATAGAGATCCGATTACCATGGTACGGTGCTGGGTTAACGACATAGTGTTCTTCGATTTACTGTATATGACTTCCGATCCGGCATTAATTTTAACGGTAATGGAATATTGACCTGTTGAATAAATTATGAAAGATCCTTTAGATAGTGGTACGGGAATGCGAATTAAGTTAATAATGATATGGTGGCTTGTATGCGTGTCGTTTCTGAAATTTTAGCTCCGGATGGAATATTTGAAGTAGAGGGCGAACGCTTGTGTACGAGAGGTATACTTGGCAACCGGGGGTGAAATTAATAAAAGAGCTGTGTTTTCCATGTTTTCTCAACGGTACGTTATCCTTGGGAAGAAATGGTGTTTCAGAGGGAAAGAAAGTAGGTCAGGCTGCTCCTCCCATGTTTGATAAGCTTAGAGTCGTTGCTCTGGGGATAGAAAACGACCAATATGTCCCACGTTTCTTACGATCCGTCCATGTTATTTATTAAGGATATCTGGAATCTTCGGAATTAATCGACGGTCCAAATACAAACCAGATTTATACCGTAAAAACGATGTTAAAGATTTTCAGGAAAATTCAGAGATTTAGTGGGACTTTGCTCTTCTATAGTGACAATGAGAAAAGGTTGATGGAAAATGAGCGTTAAGAGTAGAGTCAATATTGGGAGCAGGGAACTTGGCCGACGAGACGGGGATGACATTTCAACGGACCATTAAAGTTCCCACAGGTGTGATTAAAGCGTTAAGTCCACCAACTTCGCGAGCTTAATTTCCGCCGCCACCGATCCCCCCATTGCATTCTTACCCCATTTTATTTTCTACCGTTAGAACACTTGGCGAAAGTATTGGCAAATCGAGATGACGGGCGTTAGAGGGTGGTACTGTAAAATAATGGGAATAGAAGTGTCGATAAATAAGTGAAACAGATTGCTTTGGATCTGATTTATACTTTTGTTGGTATCTTCATTGGATCTTACTTGGAGCTGCCTCGAAACCTAACTTGGAGCTCCCTCAGAACCTAACTTGGAACCTCTTTGAGGACCAACTTGGATCCCCTTTGAAGCCTAACATGGGCCTCGTCCTGGCCTAGCTAGAATTCCATTGGGCCTAACTTGGATCTCCTTCGGATCCAGCTTGGATTCCCATAAGATTCAATTTGGTTCTATCAGGCCTGACTTGGATCTCCATAGGAAGGGTCTCTGGATCAACCCTGGAACTTCCTTCATCCTAAGACCTAATACTAGCATCCATTGGATCCGACATTGACCTAACGCAATACTGACAAAGATTGAAAACTTTTATGTCGCTCCATGGCAACATGAATCCTAGGAGCGGTCATTAAACTATCTCGTAGAATCTAATAAATATATCCACGCGGAGTGGTAGAAAGCTGTTGCGATCACAGTGCCGCAGGGCTCGTAAAGTGGACGTGCTCGTGAAAAGCGAAATACGTCTTGTTCCAGTTGCATTCGACCGTTGCAATATGTATGCGTCGCAGGTCGCGTGAATGGTTTATTCCGAGCTTTCTCACGAGAGAGACCCGTCTCCCTCTGTCCCAACCCCTCCCACCCCCCAGTGGATTGCTACTTACCTCGGCGTTATTTCTTTTCGTCGAGCTGGACAGGAATTCTAACCGAGAGGGTAATATTAACGATGTAAAGATTTATGTGGCGTAGTCCCGATGCTTTTTCATTTGTACGTCCCTCTGTTCTGTCCTCTCTATTATTTCGTCGATGGAAAATTCATGGTCTCCCGCTGTGTTTCCGACGACAAGACGAAAGTCCCGAAGTGATTATCCTTGATAATAAAAGAAAGTCGATGACAGAGTGTCTCTGGAATGTTTTTCCGTACGGAGTACCGAGCGATTGCCATCATTCTCGAAAGCCACATAGGTAAAACTTCGAAGGGAGACAGTCCCCACGGCCGAGAACTGTCTCATTAATGCGAGTTGCTGCTACTTATCGAGCCACAAGTGTTTGAGTTTCACCCACAGCACGGAACGACTTTACGAGCGGCTACGGTAATGCCGTGTCCCTGTTCGTGGTCTTCCACGACCCCTTCTGCTTTCCGTAAGCCTTCCTTTATCTCCCCATTCGATCGACCAGCCACCCTTAAACCTCCCCCACGAACGAAATCGACGTCCCCTTTGACCCGACCCATCGAAATTTTCCTTTATCGTTTCGATCCACCCCCGAAGTCAGTCGAATGATGAAAGCTTCGTTATCGTGGCGTTTCGTAATAACAGAAGGACTTTCTGGTTCACTGTCAATACCAGCACCCAAAACCACCCTCCTTCGAACAACCCCGAAACTTCGTGTTTCGGATAAAGAAGTTACGTTTGCTCGGCTCGAATACGAGAGAAACCCTCCCCCTTCGGGACGACCCTTCTCGAGCTGCCACGTGGAAAAATAGAGGGGTGATCGAAACGCCAGGGGGTGGCTGGCCAGCCCGAACTGTTCCGACGTCTGGAGGCACGATCTCCAGTGAAGATCGCTAGCCCAACAAGTTGCCAGACCCTAGAATCGATATAGTACAAGCACGAAGTCGTGTATAGGTGTGCGAGACTCGTCTAACCTGGCGACTTCTCCTTTTTTCTAACCCTTTTGCACCCCCTGGACTTCACGCGCCACCAAGCCCAGCTTCTCGATCTACCCAACCCCTTTAGTCACTCCGTGTTTCCTCGCACTCTCTCGTCTTTTTCTCCACTTTCGGTCCACACCCCCACACACCGTCTCTACTCAGCCTCGACCCTTCACTTTGTTCCACCCTCGTCGCTCTTCTTCAATCCTTCCTCGGTAATGCCTTTCCCCCCCCCCCCTCCCCCTACTTACTCCTATTCCACCCTCTTCTTCGTCGCCCAGCTTCTGTCTTCTCCCATTTCCGTCCTTTCTCCTCTGTTGCTCGGCCTCGTCGAGACACGTCAGACCAAGAGACCACCTAGAGAGCCTCGAGGAATCTCGAATATCCTCCGGGAACTCCCCCCCCCCCCCCCCCCCCCCCCCCCCCCCGACGACTTGCTTTCGGTGGATCCGGAGGTAGACGAGAGAGTGACACAAGAACCCTTGCTAGCCGGTTTGTCTAACCCAAGAAGGAAATTTATAATCCTGTTTCTGCTGGCTGATTAGAAAACGACGGGTGTTCGATGCAGAACTATTGCCCTGGACGGGAAAACCGTCGACTTGTATCACTGAAATCTTTCTGCTACCGTGCCCGGACAATCCTGCTGCTGTGGAATTCGTTGACCCATACTACTGAATTCATTGACCTATACTACTAAATTCCTTGATTTATACACCGAGTTCAATGACTTGTAACGCTAATACGTTGCCTCGTACGACTGAATTTTCTTTCTGCAGAGATAGAGGTCACATTTAGGTACGAATAGCAAAGAAGTACGTATTTATTACCCGTTCAGTGACGAAGATATTCTCGGTGCCGTCGATTCGAACGCGACCAATTTCAACCGGGCGAATTCATATTTCATCCGGGATGACACGACCGCCATCTGGAAGGCGAGGGTATAGGGATTTTCGGGAAAATATTTACAATGTAAATAGCTCGACAGGTTGCTGGTATCGGTTCGACAGGAAATCCTTTATACCGCGCGAGGAGGGGTGGGAGAGGGGGGTCGGCAACCCTTGGCTCGATCTGAAAGTCAGTTTCGCCCGAGGGGACAAGCTTTTTTGCATATCGTGTGTGGAACACAGTTTCAGTGTTCGCCACGCGTGAGAACGCCCGAAAAGACGGAAAATCTCTCGTCGTTTCGAGCGATAGGGCTGATTTATTCGTAGGCTGTACTACTTGCTAATTTTTATTTCCCGTATTTCAGCGATACAAACCCAGCACTGCTATTTTTCTTACTTGTGTCTCGGGTAGACCGAAGTGTGTTTCTTTTAGCTATCCACTTGCCTGACCTACTGTGCTTTTATTTGTTTCAGGGACATACTTTATCCTGTACGACTTCATCGACTTCTTCGAGAAGGATCAGGCGAGCTTCCTGGAACGCGACAAGTTTCTCGGTATCATCAACACCATCTTCAAGAACATGTCTCAGATCGAACGGGAGGCGATCACCTTCCAAGTAAGCCTTCTTCCGAATATTTTCCAGAATAGTGATGGGTTTCTTATCTGTCTCGAACCTTCCCTTAACGTTACAGCGTTCTATCAACACATAAACGTAGAAAATTTCGATAGTAAGGTAATCAAAGATACATCTAAAACGTATTAGGATCCTCGGAACGGGTCTACATCTATCTAAAAGTTTTCAAAATTATCTACACAGTTGTAAAACTATCTAAAAGTTCTCCCAAGGTCATTTAAACGGTTCTTCAGATATCTCGAAGGTCTCTGGATAACCTAAACGGATCTAAAACTATTTAAAAGCGCCCAGGATAATGTTTTGCAACTATCTGAAAACGCCCAAGGTAATTTAAAATGTCCTAAGCTTATTTAAAGGGTTCCAAGGTGATTCAAACTGTTTTACAACTACCTAAGAGTTCTCAAGGTTACGTAAAATGTTCTAAGATTGTCTGAAATATCTCAAGATCGTTTAAACTTTCTAAGATGAATATAATAGCTTTGAACATCGTTTAAACGCTCCAAAGATCATCCAAAAGTTCCAGCGACCATCCAATGACTCAGAATATCATTTAAAAGCTCCAGAGATCATCCAGAAGCTCAAAGGATCATCTAAAATGCCTCAAAATCATCTAAAAGCTCCTAAGATCACCCAAAAGCTCCAAGGATCATCTAAAAGCCCCAAAGATCATCGACAACGATAAAAGATCATTCCAGGACTTCGTGGAATCGTCGAAAGTCACCGAGCTTCGCATCTCACCGGGTAAATTCGCCCGGTACGGCGCCTGTAAAGTGCTACAGTTTGTCACTTCGCCCTTAGAAACGAGCGGAGATAGTCGATATTCCGCTCACGTTGCCCCGAGACACATCCACCGGTGCCGGATGAGTAGTATAAGACGCACGCTGCAGTAGTAATGGACCGCGCAAGTCAGGCTGCTCTCGATCCGTACTTTGTAGCGTTCCTCGCGAGGCAGCAGCAGCAGTAGCAGTGGTAATGGAAGTCAAGAGTCAGCCACGATAGCTTAAGTATTCCGTTCGCGTTTATTACATCGGGATTTTACTAATATCGTACCACTTCCTGTCGTGACTTGAAATATAAAAAGTTCGGTCGATATTTCCACGCATCTAACAACGATACACCCTAATTATCAACCCTTTGCTTGCCAACCCTTTTAATCGAATATGTCAATTTATTATTCAGAACCTCCTTTGAATAATAATTCTAGTGGCACTGATTCATATACTATTCCAATCTTCTTCTGAAATAATTCTCGAGATTTAGGGCTGTTGTGCACCCCTCCAGAAAGATCGAAGGAGTGAAGAACACCGTAAGCCTATTCTTAACATCTCGAAAAACGAGGTATACAGCTCTAAACGTGATCTTCACCGACGAATGCTTCACTCCAAATGGGAATCCACCCTCTCTTGACTGGATTTTCCGCTCGCGCGAGAATAAACCTACTTACCCCTTTCCAGTGTCGCGAGATCGAGGGTGTGTATCGCTGAGGGGATGAAGAAGATTGCCAAGATTCGGAGAGTAAATATCCCGGGACGTTTCGGGGTGGATCGAAAATAGGGACGGGTGCAATTTCGCTCGAAATTTCGGATAAAAGTCACCCACTCCCGTTTTGCAACCCTTCTTCGTCCTGTTAATATTAGGGGGAGAATTGCGTCCTGTGAGGTCTTGGCACACGTCAAACTCTTTGGAAACGTCGTGCAGCACGATGTACAGGTCGCACACACACATTACCCACCCCCGTTGTAGCTTCAAAGTAGTCCTCTTCGTTTCCATGAAACGACATTTCCATGAAATTTCCTATGAAACACTTTCCGCCCCGTCCACGGTGAAATTGAACGGTTTTTCGGGTTGAAAGGCTCCCCGGGGAAGGAATCGTTTCCACCGTGAAAAGATGCCTTTCCCGGGAAAAACATTGCGGGCTACTGCTCGAATATTAATTCACTACCCCTTTCAAAGGACGATCATCCCTCGAGAAACCTCCCTCATCACTGTCTTTCGTTTCTTTGGTAAAGCAACTTCCCAGAGTTGTGGTATGGCTAATCGAATTTTTAATCGGGCATTGTCACTGATTTACCATCCCCAGTGGTTGCAACGGTGGGGGGGGGGAGGGGGTGAACCACCACCTGGGAAATTTAGAAACGTTAACGCTGGACCCTGGTACCGGTCCATCGGGTACAATAAATATTGCTCGGGCCCGTTTATTCGGTGTTTCAATTACGAGCCCCGTACACCAGTGGAATAATTCACTGGCCTGAGATTTCGGTGGTCCATCATCCCCCGTAGGAGGAAATGGATTAAAAATTTCATTTCTCGTCTTCCAATCGAATTTTGTCGATCGAAGGGGAGAAATTTAACTCTGTGCCGGTCGATTCTCAGCGGAGGGATGTCCAGGGTCGTGAATCGAGGGTCGAGGGTTGAAAGTCGAGGGTTTAAGGGTCGATCGGAAATTCCACCCCCGTTATCCACCCCCTCTGAAACAAACAGTGGTCGTAACCACGCAAGTGGTTCAGAACGAGGGGACGGTCGTTGATAATCAATATCTCTGTGTACACGGTTAATGCCGCCTCAAAGACACCCCCTCTCCGGACTGGGGGGTGGGTGGTCGCTAATTATTTTCCTGTCGGTGATACCACACGCCAAAGTCGCTTCGTCAGAGATCAGTCCGTGTATAACCCTTCATAGAGGCGTCCATTTAATGAACACGGGTTGGAAAGAGTTTGTAGGGGGCTGTGTTGCTAAAATTGGAAAATCCACCCTCGAGAGAAGCATGTATGCCTTCCGCACCAGTTTTTGTTCAAATAGAAAAGCTTTCTACTCTTTGAGCGTATAACTCTGGTGGCAGTGGGCTAGTGGAAATTATATACAAATTTCACTTGTCCGCCCAGTGGTCCACTGTTTCTACTTAAATTAATTTTCGTTAATATTCATTTTCATGAAAATTAATTTAAACCGTCAGCTATAATACAACGAGATGCTATTAGATTAGATGTAGTCGGGTGGAATGAGCTAGCAATGCTCAGACACGATATTTCTTTTAATTCATCAAATAGAATGAGTCGGCGATAGTCAGACACCACATAAAGTATATTCACGATTATCTGTAGTTGAAATATCCTGAAGTGTGCTTTTTTCTCCAAAATCATATCCCACACAAAGAATTATTTTTCTACTATTTTCTACTACTTCGAATTTGTCTCATTCAATATTACGACCCCCTTTAAGATAGCCTCATCATTCCAGCACCACCCTATGCAATTAAAGGGGCGAGGTTAGTGCAGAGTCATGAACTTAAACGATCGCTCACGCGTAGAAATACCGTGTGTGTTCTCCCCTCCGTTAATAGCAACCCCTAGGCTAGCTTTCGGAATTTCGTCCCGTCAAGGGGGTTGGTCGGGGAAAAATATTTCAACGGAAAAACGGGTCAAACTATTCGTGATATGTTCGAACACTCGACGATTTTAATGGTCCCGTGGCTCTTAACATTTTAATAACGAAAATGTTTCATCCCCTTTCCAGGGTTCAAAATCCCCCCCCCCCCACCCGGTTCGTATCAAAGCTCCTTTATGATTCCATTTTTTCCGATCATACATACATATTCGAATACCTGTCTTCCATAAATATTGAATCCTTGGGAACCACATTTCCCAATGTCGCGGAGCAAAATCGTATGCAACCACCGCGTGTACATATGGATGCACCCTTGTTCGTGGCGAGGACGATCCTTATGCGCGACCCGTTCGCGAGAATCTCGCACATCGATCATGAATATTCAGCGATGCGTTATTCTTAAAAATCGAAAACCAGCCCTTTGTGTGCAGAAGCGCGTGCAATTAATGGAATAGCGTAGGAAGAAAGGTTTAGAAAAGTCGAGGACACATCGAGGACCCAGGGGGTGAGATAAAAATTTCACAGGCATATTCCTCCGGTGCACCTGCACCGGGCTGTCTGACCATTTACTGGCTATTTCTACTCGTATGCAAGTTTATTAATAGTGGCAACGAGCATGACATTTATTTCGGAAATAATTCAGTAGACAAGTAAGGTCGATACAAGACGACACCTTAATGGCCACTTTTGTCGCAAGTAGAAATATCAAGCGATGGTCAGGCACGTTAAGCAGACCTGGCCTACAAACGTTTCGATTGAATTCTCGTGGCAACAACGCTACATCGTGGGTGAAACATTGGCACATTTCCGTGTATCGACTAGGACAAAGGGTTGGAATTATTAAATCGCAGGAATATTTTCGGGGCCGGTGTTCGTCGCAGCGAATAATAATTGTGAAGGGTGGTTCGACACGCCCTATATCCGTGACTTCTCCTCCAAGGAATATCGAGAAGACACGCGCTCAGAAAATATTCTGGAAACGTCACCGAGCAAGCTTTCCGCTCCCGAGCATCCGGAATAAAATGCTGCGACGATCTTCTCACCCCCTACCCTCTACTACCCCCATCGTGCTCTCGTTTCTTCGTCATATTCCTGGGGAGAACTCACTCGAGATCTGGTAAAAAATTAAACGTTGACGTTACGGACGAACTGTACACACGTTTTGCTAAAAGAAATCTGTACGGAACTAAAAACCACAACTTGTTTGGGAATCATGCCACGACTTTAAGGGTTGCGACAGGGTGTTTTTTCGTTATCTTACAGACCTCTTTATCTTCGTTATTTTTGACGCTACGGAAAACTGTCAAAGGGAAAAATTGTTTGATTCAGTTGATAGGACACTTTCAGTCTAAAACTTCACTTCCTAGCTCAAATTTCTTTGAGCTTTCGTGACCGTCGTTATTTTTCCAAAGGGGATGATACATTTCCGTTGCCATATTCTTGTCGCTGACAGAAGAACGCGTTCAACCATATACGATATATCGACATTCGTCCAGCAGTAACTCATATTCTCTCTGCGCTCAAAATTATAATTTTAAAATCGTAACTCTTCAGAAAATCGTCCAAAAACCCACATGTGACACATGTTTCAACTTGTTTTTTTACCAGCTACAACAATACGACCAGGAAAGTACATCATTGTTATACAAAATTTCGAAATAAATAATGACCCGAATGTCACTCGTCAATTTTCACCGAAATATCGTCCCTCGTAGGGAAATTCGAACAAAAGGGGGCGAACAATAACGTTTATCCCATCGTCCGTAGTCGAAATTCCGCGACTACGGTCCCGAGACATTCGTGGTGCATCGGCACGTGAAAGCGTCTGACAAAAGTCAGTCCCGCCGGGATGCAAATCGTGCTCGACTCGAATGCACCGAGATAGGGTTCCCTCCCTCGAGGAACAAGGGTGGCCGTTGGGTGGCTGGGGGAGGAGAGTAGGTCTATGTAAATGCGGCCACCTTGTCGGAAATCAATTTTCGGCGTTCCCCTTTTATCTGTACCGCGTCCTCCCGCTTGCGATCCACGCCCCTTCCACCTGTGGAAAAGCCTTTCCAATCTCTTTTCCCGAGCCCAGGCGAACCGGCCACCGGTCTTATCGCGATCGTACACTCCTGAACGTGTCCTACCTTTCAGAATCTTTAACCGGGGGACGTGGACTAGTTGCCTGAGGATCGAAACGCTGCCAAGTGGAACCCTGAGAGAATTTGTTTTTATATTAATTCGAAAATAATTGAAAAATTACAACGGAGACATTTATATCGCGATCACACGGTGGATTCTACTCCCTCGTCGGCGATATCATTTGGTTGTATCACTTTAAAGGCTAGAGATCTCTTGTGATTAGTCATCTAAGAATAATAATCTTGCTAAGTGGAATTATGTAATGCTGTTAATAATTATTTTATGGTAAGCCTTAAATAATTTTAACAATGTCGAGATTTAGATACTTATTTCATTCTGATTTAGGTGAATGATTTTCGACACATTGGTGGATGAGAAATTGCATTGTGAGGAACGTCGGCGATATCGTTTGGTTGTATCACTTGAAGTAGCGGAGATCTTGTTCGATTCGGCGAACCTAAACTTGATGATTTTTACTACTGCGTATATTTCAGCTAAAGCTCGTTTCAAAAGGGCGCTTTCAGGCCCGTCTAGGTTTCGCTCAGGTATTTTCGAGACGTAACGGACGATACGGCCGGGTGTTTCATGCGCGTTATCTCGACACAAAGGAGGCACGAAACCGGAAGGGAAGGCCGCGCGCTCGCTGCGGGATTCCTGCATAATTAAAAAGGATCACCCAGCCACGGTGAGAACGAAATTCGCTCCGCCGGCTCTGCCTGCGTTACTAGCATTGCTAACCCCTTTGTTTCCAAGTAGTCATTCATGACTTCTTCAATTACACAATAATCAAACTGGAACGCAACACGTTCTTCGCGCAATGCTTCGCTTCGTCCGATCCATGGTCGACTTTTTCTACTTGGCGAAAACATTTGCCTATGTGCTGAACACCATATTGCATCGATTTTCGTATCACTTAGCCACTAGTCTGTATCAAATCACTAGGGAAAAACACGTAATATCTTCTGGAAAATTTTACTTTAACCAGAAATACCTAACAATAGACGTGAATTATTTCGAAGCCTCCGTTGCGCCTTAAATTTTTAATACCTTCTATCGCTTATTTTTCTCTTAATTATTTTTCAAAAGTTAATGAACAAAACCGAATAAATACGCACACACGCGTGTTACAGTGTCTTCGAGATGGGTAGCATAATTAACGATACATATTTCGGTCGCTCGTAATAAATTTCACGGTGAAACCTCGAATGCGCGGCGACCGTGTGCCGCGGCTTCTGTTCTGCATTTAATTATCACTAATTTAGGCCGCACTCCCCGCGCGAGTCTCGATAATACAACAATATACCGGGTGAGACACATCCAAATCGGGAAATCTGTCGGTTCCATTCCTATGTCCAGCTTCTTCTCCGGTTGACCAGCCGAGTGTTACACCGAATGACGTCAGGATTAATTATTAATTGGCGTCCTGGAAGACACCAGAGGCCGGCAGAGAGAGCTGGTCGGCTTAAAAAATTCAGGGTACACTGGCCTGGTCCGTGGCTGGCTAGCGATCGATCTTCGCCTCTAGAGTTTCGCAGGTTTCATGGGTATTCGCAAACGCGTGTTCATAATTACCGACCCAGATCCGCGATAACTCCGGTTTTGGGGTTAATTATAAATGCTCCCGCAGTCTTATCTTGGTCACCGAGCCAGCCGAGGTCGAAACTTGATCGGCCGCCATTTTGGTGATCATCGATTTCCGATCAGGAACACAGCGTGTTGGATGTTCCCGAAGAAATTGGGTGGTCCTAGTTAGGTATCCGTCAAATATGGACTACATGGGCTCTCGGGTATTGGTTCGTTCTTGGATCTAACAGGGTTAGGTCTAAAATTCAATTTGGGTTCGGTCTCTGGGTTAGGTCCGTAGCCGAGGTTAGGGCTAGGCCCTTTGGTTTCTTTGGATTAGGTCTTTATCTGATCTGAATTAGGTCCTGATTTGGGTTACGTGTTTCAGCATTGATAACGTAATTTAATATATTTTTTTGCAGAAGTTTCAATTTTCCAAGAAATAATGGTTCGAGAACGCGTGTCGGCCACCGTGCCACGGAAAACGAGCTGGCACGCGGGATGTGCTGGTCGCGTTTCCCCACTTGATATTAATGGTCCTCGGTTATCGAGCCAGTAAATCAAGGGACGCGGTTACGCGCCAGTCTCGATAAGTGGCCACCCCTTATATCTACCCCGTGTAGTCGCGAGAAACGAGACCCCCTTACCTACGAACTCCGTAACCGCAGTTGGAAAACTTTGATACTCCCTTCGCCTGACTTTCATTCTCCCCTCTGACCAAATTTCAGGACCTCCTTTGTTTCGTTTGAACGACGGAAGAATGAACGAAGGTGGAATTACAAACGCGAAGAACGGCCGCGTATTTCAATTGAACGAACCCTTTCCCCACCGTCAGCCGCGAAACAAGATAATCACGGCGCACGAAGAGGGCGGGTATCGATTCTACCCGCTTGTCGTTTATGGCCGTGTCGTAAATTACCGGTAAATACAGGCGGGTCTGGTGAAACACTGGCGAACAATCGTAACAGCCGTTACCACGTATTTAAGGGCTCGTAGGGCTGCTCGCTGTTAAGCCCGAAGAAATAGGGGGTACGAAATCGAATTTTGTTCGTAGTTAATCAAATCCTTAACTAGACCTGGTTTAACCCCCCAAAAAAGACCTGAATTACATCTGTACTGGACTCCAGTTAGATTTTAACGTCTCAATTCGACCTGAATTAGAACTGAACCAGACATTACATAGAACTGAATTGGACCCTACTTAGGATTGAATTAGACCTTACTTGGAACTGAATTGTACTTTATTTAGACCTGATCAAAACTGGATCTAAGTCCCTTGCAGAGCAAAATTAATCTTTGATCAGTCTGGTCAGTCTAAGTCAATTTGACTCAGTGCGATGAATAGTGATCGGAACAACTATCGAAGTTTGTGCTACCATCCACGAAATGCGAATCCCTGTCGGACCTAGAACGACCTATATTCCAGGGAAATGGATACGCTAAACATCGGCCAGGACGTGGGGAAGTGGTTTGAAGAAGCCCTTTTCTCCTCTCAAGTAGGTCGACCAAAGAAAGAGCACGATGGGCGAACGGAACGAGCCTTTCTTCTCGAGCGGTCACATCGGCCGACAGGACTACTGCTTCATCGTCTTGACGGTCCCAAGTCCCGCGGTTAAGGATCGTCCAAGGCGACGAAAAGATTATTTAAACAAAAGTTTTCGGCTCCTCCGTTCATTGTCGTTTCTACCGCCAGACTCCTAGCCGCGAATCCATTGTTTCCGAAGAAATACCCCGGAAAAATTTCTCGTACCCGTGTCGTTTTCTCTCTACCATGCATCGTCGCCTTCTTTTCGCCTCTTCTTCTGTCTCGAGGCTCGCCTGTTCCGAACTGAAATAACGCGCCCACCCATCCACCCACTCCGAAACACCAGGCCGACGAAAAATAACGTTCCCCTTGGAAAACGAGGGAGCGTTGGAAACTTTGGCAGCGTTGAAACTTGCGCCGTAAATGGCACCACACGTGACCAAATTTCAGGCAGCTCTCGCGTATACGTTATCCTCTTTATATACAGGGTAGTATTGTACAGGGTGATTTTTCAAACTAGTTTGACATTTTGTTTTTTGGGGAGGAAGTTGGATGAACGAGGGGACAGCAAACTTTACAGAATCTATAATTTATAATACAATAGAAGAATTACTTCTGAAACACCCTGTAGACCGGTTTCGGTATCATTAAGAAAAATTTGTTTGACTATTCCTGAGACAAAAGTAATTGACGAACAAACATATAGGAGAGGGACCAAAGTTGTAGAATCGATGACTTTCGAAACACCCTGTATACTCGTGACAATACTAATAATTTATTTGGCAATTATTCTTGAGAGAAGATAAATCGGTGGTGGGCATGTAATTTAGGAGAGACATCAATTAAAATCGTAGAATATATGACTTTTAAAACGTCCTGTACAATACATGCATGACCGATTTGTTTGATGATTATTCTGGAGAAATGGTTCATCGATAAATAAATAATACAGAAATGTGATCGATGATCGTTTTCGAAGTCGATCACGAACAGTATAGTCGAATCGGTTACTTTTGGAATGACCTGTAGACACATCGAAACTCGTTCACCGATACGGGGAGCTCCCTCGCCTATCCGGCTCGAAAAGTTATCGCAAACTTTTAATAGCCAATTCCGATCTTTCGTTGATATTCGCGCAAGAATCCTGGCCGACGCCTCCTTCTACCGCGGCTCACTCGTGACGCAAGCACATCCGCGAGCATGCGTCTGGAAGCGAAAACGGAATGGTGAGGAGGTGGTGAGGCGAGCTCCGAATACCTCTCGTCTGTTGCTACAATGGATTTATGTAGATCAACCTTCGATTAGGTTTCCTTTTGATACCTTGCCAGCTCTCTGACTGCCGGCAGAAGTCGTCTACTTCGTGCAATAAATGCAGCACTCTTCCAAAGTTGAGCGAGGGTGTAAAGAACGTGTCGAAGAATTCTTGTTTTCTGACAATATAAAATTTCTCATTGTATTCACTGGCAAGCTCCAGTTTCAATTTTCTTCGATTGTTTGATTGCGACATTCCTCTCCTTTCGATAATAGAATAATTTTTTGTATGGAGTTGTATATAGTGTCTGAAGTTAAGTTCAATTTTGTACAAGTTAGATCTATGGAAAATCTAACTGAGATCAAAATTAGGTTTACGAAGGATCCATCAGAAATTCAAGTTACGTCCATGAAAGGTTCATCAGAAATCCAAAGGGCGTCTATGGAGGATCCATCAGAGATCCAAGTTAGGTCCATGGAAGATCCAGTGAAAATCCAGGTTAGGTCAGGTAGGATCTAGCCGAATTCCAGACATCGCAGTTGCAAAGATATACCTTTTTCCGATAGAATCCACTGAAGTGGAATGCGAAATCATAACCTCGTCAATTTAATCGAACGGATGCGCGTCATTTTTCTTCGGTGATATTCGCCGTCACAATTTTCGAGGCCCCCGGTGCTCAATTATCGCGGTATAACGCTATCATCCCTGGACGCGGCGTGGATCACGTTTCTATAATTACCGACAGCTGTCGTAAATCGCGTCCAATCACTGCCAGCCACGTTTCAAATTTCGGACGATTGTTTTGCCGAAATTAATAACACGATACTCGGAAAACATCGTGTTCGAACCAACAGAAATGCTCCTATTGATCTGATATCCGATTATTTCGTATCTAGACTGGACTAATTGCTGATTAATGTTTCCGTTAGGAATAAGATTAGATTAAGTTATGGCAAAGTTTAATGTTAGGTTCGAGGTTAGGCTAAATTTGGGTTAGGTTATATCTTTTTGTTAAATTTAGGGTTAGGTTAAATATTGGTTAGGTTAGGTTTAGGGTTAGGCTAAATCTTAGGTTGGGTTTTATCGTGTGGTTGGAATTAGGGCCAGGTTCAAAACAATTTTCTGAGCACTGTTATCCTGATTGGACAGCAGTCGTTACATTCACCGCAGGAAATCGACATCCGTGGGCGAATGTAAATCGATCGCGGAAGAAATTGCAGCAGGTTGGGCGAGGAGCGAAGTGTTCTCAAGTTGCGGAATGCTTCCACGGGGAATTAAGTCGATAAGCTAACCGCGTGGCTGAATTTAAAGCACGGCTTACAGCCGCTTAAGGCCGGTTCAACGCATGAAAATTGCCTGTCACGTGTAATTATAGGCCCGATCGGGAATCAGATTAACCGGGGCGGGAACGTGATCAACGGCAAGAAACCGGGTCACGCGGCCACATCAAATAAACTTTCCTTAATATCGCCGTGAAATTAGCGGGCTCGTGGCGCTTCCGTTCGATCCACGTGGCGATATAGCCGCGAAATTTTCACGATGAATCATCCCAAACGATACTGTTAATAATTACGGGACATTTATTCGACGTCCAATAAACTTCATTCCACGTGAACGTGATCTATTTTCTTTAATGGAAACGCTTATGGACCAGATGGACAATTATAGATCAAATGGACAATTCTGGCTCAAATGGGCATTTCTGAATCGGGTGGACACTTATATCTAAACATTTATTCTAAATTCACTTATACGCCTGACCAACGATAGTCTTTATCACTTAAAACGTCGAATAAACTTGATTCCAGAGGCGCGAGATCTATTCTCTTTAATGAAAACGCTTATGAGTCCGATGTTTTTGAAGTTCTGACAGGGGACTGGTGCCCTGTAGTCGCAAGCTCGTTCGAATTTGTCGTCAGAGACGGTGGAAGTTGCTTAATTTCCTGGCGGAACGCGTTGAATTATCCACAGCAGCTTTGATCTCTCGAGGTTTTCGAAAGCACCGAAAGCGCAACGGCAGACATTTCCTTCGGTGCACGCTTGAAGCGTAAGCTTGCTTAGGAATCCGGCTGGGAGCGAAAGCTTTGTGTCTGCGCAAGCCGCTTGGTTTCCACCGGCGGTGAACGATCGTTTGCGATCCTCTGCCCTCTTGCTGCCCCTTATTCCGCGGAGCATCTTAATGGCTGCGTGACCCTGTAACAGCTGGAACCATCCCGGGAACGCCTTCAATAGACGCGACTGCATTGTTTCGACGATTTTCAATTGTGCATCCGACTGCTAACGACTCCCGGGTCTGTCCTCCGAGTAGTCTTCGGAATTTATTCGGGAATTAACGCGTTCAACTGTCTCATGAGGAGTAGAATGTTCCACTTCTCTCAATGATAAAGAAGTTTTATATACGGAATTTTGATCGGGATAGGTCTGGATCGACGGTAAGGTTTATGTTCTTGTTGTATACAAGGTAGGTCCAGTCGATATACATATTTGATCCAAGCTAGATCCAATTGGGATCCATTTTAGATCGTCTAGACCACAAGGTTAAGATTAAGGGGATCCAAATGAGATTCTGGTAGGGTCTGATACGATCCAGTTGGGAGTTAGGTTAGGTCTTCGGTCCAAAGGTGATCCAAGTTAGGTCTGACATGTTCCGATTGTGATTCAGGTTAGGCATTCGGTCCAAAAAGGATCCAAGTTAGGTCTGACATGTTCCGATTGTGATTCAGGTTAGGCCTTCGGTCCAAAAAGGATCCAAGTTAGATCTCGTGGGATCCAAGCTAAGATTCAAGCAAGATCTTAGGGTGACTGGGTTGCTTCCAACTGAATCCAAGGTAGAACTTAATATAAAATAAAATAAAATAAATAAATTATACTTAAATATAGGTTAGTGTTATGTAAGAAGGATGTCTGGTCTTTTCTAATTTCCACGCGGGACACCGAAAATTTTCATTACATCGTACAATGTAGGCGGACGGTGTCTCTTGACGTTGTTTCAAGGGTGAGGCAGCTCTCGTCGCTCTTAAACAACCAAAATTTACGAGGGTGTTCCGGAAAATTCAAGGGCGTGAAGCATTATATTTATGGGAAAAGTGAGGCCGGGTAAGAAAGTACGGCTATATTTAACGCCAACGACGGGGAAAATGGACCCGCGCGTATATCCATATACTCCGCTGGTTTTTCGATCCACCAAACTTCCCTTCTGCCTCTGTCGAACCATTTATTATTCCATAACCTTCAGACTTCATTAACGTACTTGCTGATTCCTCGACTAACAATTATGCTGACAGTAACATTTTTTAAATAATAATTTTCGAAACATTTCGATATTGTCTTTTATCAGAACGATAAATTCAAGTGGTGGACGTGGTAGCCAGTCCAAAGTGGGGGGGTGACATAGGGGAGTCCGGTTTGATTATTACGATTCATTAATATTACTCTCGTTACGAATTTATTGCCCGGTCTTATTGTTCTTGCAATCTCAAGGGGGAGCACCGTCGGGCTCTCCATTAATTCAACCAGCTAGCCCCAGGTTCGTCCAGTCGTTTCGATTTGTCACGAGCGGACAACCTTTCGGCGAACGCCGCAGTCGGCCAACCTAATCCCTCGGACCTAACCTACTATGTATGACCACTTCTGCTCGGTCGTTTCGCTTTGATGAGATTTTCAGCCAAGCCGTATCACGCGTACCACTCATTATTCCCGTTCACGGCACTGCTCGGAACTGATATCCGCCATCTTGACCGCAATCATCGCCATTCCGACATCTTAACTCGTGACCGGAGCTGGAAGATTGACGTCTTTTTAATGTCACAGTCGATGTGGACTGCTGGGCGTCATTAACCAAACACGTTGAAACTAATTGCCCACGTTTAAGAAGCCATATAACATTCTTTTCCTACTTGTCTGACCACATACAGACCCTATGCTACTTGCAGAACCGTGTATCATTTGTTCGGTCATATACGAATCCTATTTCCCTTGTTTGGCCCTAAACGATCACTGTTTCACTTACAGAACCATATAAATACCATCTTGTTAGACCATGTACTAATTCTTGTGTACTTGTCTGATCATATACGAACCCCATTCTACACTTCTGAGCATATCGGAAACATAGATCACTTGTCTGGCCATATATGGAACCTGTTTCACTTGTCTGACCATATATGGAACCTGTTTCACTGATCTAATATACGGAAACTATTCTATGGGTTGTTACTTCCTCAGTTTTTTGTATTTTACGCTTAATTACTGATTAATAGAAGTTAACAATTAATAGTAACTTCTGTCCGCCTATCAGTCGACATTCACAGTTTCATCCATGGAGAGAAGTTTAATGCATTCCCGTTCGAAAAATCATCTTCTTGAACGGTGCTCGAAGAATTTTCTCCGTTTAATTAATCGAACGAAACTCACTCGAAGCGGCACGCGAGCGTACGTTTTAACAAGGCCGCGCGGCAATTATGTGCCCCACGATGACTCTCGTCATTGGTTGCACGCGGCGCGGTATTTCGAAAAAAGTGAGCTAACGAGCGGGTAGAGTCGCAGCTAGAAAACGACTGAATCGTGTCCCCGCCTGCAATCTCGTGGAAAATCAACCGTGAGCAACCTCCACCCTCTCCAATTATTAATTTCGTATTATTTTGTTAATCTACCATCTCGTACTTGATGGCCCATGCACAGCCATCCTTATAATCACAAGCGTGGGACCATTGAAAATACAACGCGACAAGCTTTTTATTAACTGACTCAAATCCCAGAGATGACTATGTCAAGATTGTCAACGCTTTTCCATCCACGACAATGCTTTCAACTCTCCTGACATCTTGGAATCTCCGAAGTCACATGACTATTTCCCGTTCACACGTCACGACGAGACGAGAAATCCTGCGGAAATAACAGTCTCGGTTGAGAAGCTCCACCGCCGAGTTTAATTCACGAAACGAGAACCCCTACTCCAGCGACCTGTCCGCCAGTTTCCCGCGACAAGAAGCGCGTTACACGCGCCGGATTACGTGGTCCGACCACCTGCCCGCGAAGACACTCCGTGGAAAGTTTGATTAAAGCCTTGAACCAGACCTCACCGTCGGGAAACGGGTGTCGTATTGCGCCAGCCAGCGAAACCGTTAATCTGAGCCTGTCCTCCCGGAGCGCCTGACCGCCACATACACGTACACGCTCGTGGGCTTCGCGAAACGGAAATCGGAGTACGTCGACTGGTTTTGGTTTCATCGCGGGTTTCATTAATCGGAGCGGGATTCCGTTCGTTCGCGAAAATGATAGTGCAGCCGCGGTTCATTTGCATCCGCTTTAATCGAACCTGTCCACTCGCATCGCGTTAATCGCGCGGTGACCCGAGTCGAGCACAATGATGCTTGATCGACCAGAAAAATCGGGAAATTTCGAAGCTTAGAGGACTTCAGATAGTAGACATTACCCTTAGGTCTAGGGCTCGATCTGGGTCAGGCAAGGTGTTAAGTCTGAGGTCAGGCAAAGTGTTAAGTCTGAGGTCAGGCAATGCGTTAAGTCCGAGGTCAGGCAATGTGTTATGTCTGAGGCCATATAAAGTGTTAAGTCTGAGGTCATATAAAGTGTTAAGTCTGGGGTTAGGCTATGTGTTAAGTCTGAGGTCGGGCAATGTGTTATGTCTGAGGCCATATAAAGTGTTAAGTCTGAGGTCATATAAAGTGTTAAGTCTGGGGTCGGGCAAAGTGTTACGCCTGGGGTCGAGCAAGGTGTTAGGTTCCAGTCGGGCAATGTAAGTTCACGGCCAAGCAAGACGTTAGTTCTGGGTTTGGCCCGCTTTCCCGATATTGGAATCAAATCGTTGCAATGGAAACCATCAGTCCAACGACACAGGCTATTCCGAAAGTCGGAGGAAAGAATATTATTAAAGTACATCGAGATCCAGTATCTACACACCGTCAATCGTTCATGTTGCTGACCCTCGACGGGAAGTCAGCCTATAGCTCGCCCAGTTTCATTTCATTAAACTTCCATGCGGCGGAGGACCGAGAGCGGGCCGCGAAGTAATCTTTGAGCAATCAAAGTTGCTCCACGCGACGATTCATCGTTCGAGCTTCAGGGCCGCCCCTTTCCGGGCACCACCAACCAATCCAAGCTTACCTCGACTGAGACTATCACGCGAATATTCCAGATTGAATAACAGTGTTTCAAGTGAACGGTAACGCGTCGAGTACAGATCTCAGGCTTCATCAGCCTCGAATCGGCAATAGGAGAAAAGTAGCCACGAAGAAAGTTGATTAATTAGCACCACCCCGGGGACTAATTAATCGAAAGGTAACGGAGGACAGGGAGGGAAATCGATGTCGACGATTTCCTAGGGAAGACCAAGTTTCCCCGTTCCTCGACGAGCCCTGAGTAATGCTGCCCCTTTAAACTTGTCGCGCGGTACCGCGACCGCTTTTTCCCTCCCATCTTGCGCCGCTTGAAACGCACTCTCGGCAACAGGTTCGCGGGGGAGGGAGAGAAATCCCGTAGGCCTTGGTTTTCCACGGGGAAACGGGAGCTTCTGACAACCCTCCATCCACCTACCACCGCCAGGGTCTCTTCCTCTCCGTCACGCTGGAAAATTTGTTTGCCGAAGAAATTTCAACGCACGGGAACAAGCTAACACCGTGACGATATAAATTTGTTATGACTTGCTCCGGGGCGTCTGCTTATACCGGGTGTTCTGCGTTTTATCCATGCAATAATATGGCGTGTTATTGAATTGACTAACTTCGAACGAATATTTTCGGTCGTGGGATAATGTCAGCTTGTAATTTACGGTACGCTGAACTCAATTGGATTAGATGGAAATAAGTTAGGGGTATACTATTGGTTAGTAGCATGTTTTATGTTAAATCTTAAACTAAACCTATGTTAGGCCCCCAATTGAATCCATCTTAGTCCCCAACTGAGTCCATCCTACGCCCTAACTGGATCCATGTTAGGTCCCATCTGGATACGTGCTAGATATATGTTGTTTCTGTAACTGTTAGGTCTAGGTTGAATCTCTATGCTTGGTGTTCGCCCACGTAAAAAGAGGTCAATGTTTTAAGTCGTGTTCGGTCCCAACGATATCTTGGTTAGGCGAGTGTTCTTAGAGGTTCGGAAGGTTCTAGGTATTTGTCAGAAATTCTCGGGCACCATTAAGCCACGCGGAAGTAGTAGACGAGGGAGCTGCATTCGCGTGGGAACGCGAGCAATAATCGGCGCGTATTGAGCCGGTGGGGCTCGCGAGCGTAACGCAACGGCTGCCGTGATAAATGGAGCCTGATAGCCAGCGCCACGAATTTTACTGGCCCCTAAACTCCGAGCGTAGTTTGTTGTTTAAGCGCCGGTGAAATATGGAAAGCCTAGCCGGTACCGATGAAAAACCGTCATTCTACTTTTATTAAAAATTCCTTCGAGCCGTTCCCCCGTGAAATCTGATTTCCCTCGTAGAACGTATCGGCCATTTTGCCGTAGCATTCTATAATGCCGTGATTCGAGACGGTACCTTTTTATTTTAATAACAACATCGATCATATATTTCACATCACACATACACCTAAAGTGTGGCCATCTATTTCATGACCACCCTCTACATCTCAGACGATTTGTTCATCCCTATGTTTCACTAATGATATTCATTGTTTCTATTTCTCACAGTACACCGACTGGGAGCAGGTGGACAACGGTTTCGTATACCAGAAGATGATCGCTGACGTGGTTGGCGACTACTTTTTCATTTGCCCGTCGATACATTTCGCTCAACTGTTCGCGGACAGGGGGATGAAGGTCTACTACTATTTCTTCACCCAGGTGAGACCCCTTTCTTTCTGTCTCAGTTTCGTCGTCACGTGCACGAATCGCGGATACTGGCGGCTCGTAATCACGTGAAACACATCCGATCGATAAACGGCCATTATTGTTATAGCCGGCATGACATTTCCGGGGGTACAACGACGGTCACGTGGCGAAACGAGAATGATAACGCGGCTCGTGATTCTTTTCGCTCGATTTAAGCACCCCTTCCCAACCCTCTGCTTATCGCCCGCCACCGGGAATCGACTTCCAGACGAATCTATTATTCAACCGTGGAGGAAGATCATCGATTTCCCTTGGAAAGGCAAACACGAACGGCTCACGGTTCAATGGGTCGCGTGATTTCGCCCGGAGATTTATTTAAACGAAGCCTGCCCCGCGGTGATTTCGACTCCCGAGGGGATACGCCCCCCACAGACGTGACCCAGACCTAACAAAGACCACCAATACCTAACCAAGACCAAATGAAGACATAGTCAAGACCTAATTAAGACGTACTCGAGACCTAACGAAACCTATGACCGTATCAAAATGATTTTCAGTGAATGAACAATTAGAAGGCATAAATGACCTCATCAAGCTTTTCGTTTCTTTTCTCCCCTGGCGGCAATCGATCGAGGAATAAAATTACTTCGTTCCCTTTGTCTCTGTCAGTCGATTGTCAGCTTTGTCATTTATTTCTTGCCCGGCTGGAATATCCGTGCTCCGTTAATGGCGGACTCGAAAAACGGCCGTCCAGCGAGCAATCGGTAGCATCGAATACGAGCTTTTAAGAGCTCCATTTGTAGTCGAATAAAGATCGGGTCCGGCTATGACGGAGATTTCCCCTGTCGGTCGACTTTTTTCCTATTTTCATCACTCGCGATCTATCTTGCCTGTCGGGGAAAGAGACGAGAAGATCTTTTTTCCGCTGGAGAACTGCATTCGCGAGTAGAGTAAGTCAATAATTCCTCGGACGTGGCTGCGGCGACAGTAGTACAGGTCGGTCATAAGTCAGCCGATGGTAGAATTTTAATTTTTCACGGAATACGATACTCTGTCTATTTTCTGCCGATAAAGTACGACATGGGAACGTTATTGAGAAGTCGGAGTAGTTTTCCTTGTTCGTGTTTCGTTGTCATTCGTCCTCGAAGCGTAGAGAGGCAACGCCGTAATTTTCTTGTTCACCACGGTTAAGCATTTTTCTTTCGCGTCGCCCTCTCTCAGATCTCGAACCATCCCTCTCGAGTTTATCACGAAATTTCTCGATATATATTCCCGCGGTGAAGTTATAAAAGCGAGTATATATACATGTATATGCGGCCTCCGCTCACGAGGGCTCTTGAACTTTCATCGCCTCTTTAGCTCGAGAGGACATTAGAGTTCCACAATTTATGTAACGCACGAGTGGAGCGTTACGAGGGACGACCGCCGGGGAAATATCAGACCCTACGCGAGACGAGGATTGAACGTGAAGTAGGAACGACCGACATCGCTGAAAATTTCCGAAATACGCACGAATTCCTTCCAGAAACACTTTCGATAACCACCATAGTTAGCCTTTGCTCTCGGGATGATTGTCTCGTCTGGATATCCTGTTCTGGAAGACCTGGTATGATACAGTTAATTATTCGGACATATATTTTAAACGATATCTTTTGCCCTTTTTATTATATTCCATTCATTAGAATCATAGATGTCTTTCTACCCATAGAGTATACTTTTAATATATGTGTCAAATCAGCTGTGGAACTATTGAGAATCTTCAGTGCGAAAGAGAATCTCTTAACTTAAAGAAGCCAGATCCCATAATAACCTAATCATTCATGACTAACCAACCCATACCTAGCACAATACCTAACGTAGAACTAGCACCAGACCCTAATCCAGACCTAACATAGAACCTAACACAGACTATATCATTTGGAAGCGAACGGATCCCGATTCCTGGCCACCAAAAATCAAGTCGGTCAGAGTTTCACGCGATCGACAGTCCCCGGGATTCTCCATGTGTTTCACTTTTGTGGTACAATTCGATAATTTATCAGAGCGCGGTGGTGGAAGCAAAGGAGGATGTCATTACTCATGCGCGCCGTCCGTAATCTTAATAACGGTTTCTCTCGCCAGTTAAAGCAACCCCCTTAACGCTCGACTCAACCATCCCCCACTCCCCTCTGGAGCACCGTGTCTTCGGGCCTTCCTTCTTCCGTCACGATTCGCGTACTCGTTTTCCGCTCCGGGCTGTTAATCTCCGCGCCTCTCGCGGATTCCTCCCCCTTTAACACTCCCCCTACCCCCCTGTTAAATCGACGAAACAGTCTGCAAACGCTCGGATAATGCATGCCTTCTGAGAAGTACCAGAACCGTTCTACTTCGTCCTTACCGATTGTGATATTCAGATTGTTAGTAGGAATTAGTTACTTTCTTATTCCTTTTCCAGGTCCATTGCTCACGCTGAGACGCATTTTGGTTCAGATCCTGACCTAGCGTTTGGACCCAAGTTGGTACAAAGTTAGGACCTAGATTCATGTTGGTACAAAGTTAGGTCCTGGACATAAGTTTGTCTAAACACTGGCCTAACTTTGGGGCCTAGCTTTGGGCCTGGTTGGCTCAGGCAATACTTCACTCACTCCCAAAGGACAGAAATGATTTTAGTCCACGTTATCCTACGACGTATAGTTCTCGAAACCTCTTCGTCCTCTAAGCTGGAGGGACTTTCAAAGGAGATTTTCGCCTAACCCACGGAAGTTTTATAGCTCTTGGCTTGACTCTAAAGTATAAATCTCGAGTCTCCTTGGAAAGAGCGCAGTATCGACTGTGAGTTCGCCACCTGTGTCTGGTGTCGAACCGCTACCAACGTTTCATCCCCTTAAAGTTCGAATGGGGGGCGAAGGAAGAGGATTGTCGATCTTCATAAAGGAAAGCCGGATCCCGTTGCCTGGCAGATCTCTTAATTAAAAGAAACGAGGCCCAGCTGCCGTTAGCCAATGTCAATTACGTCACCGCTATAGAAGAAGCTCGTGGCCCCCGAGGTTGGCTTAGGTTTAGCACCACTTTCGCGTCTCCTTGATCCCGTTTGTCTTCTTCTCTTTCTCTCGTCGGATACGGCCACTCGTCTGCTCCCTGGATACGTTCTTTTTTCCCTCGACGAACACGAAGACCGGTCCGTCTGTCCACCCCGGTTTCCTTCGGGACCCAGGGCAATTATCGTTCCACTTTGAATTCCTCCGGGAACGAACACGAAAATCAACTTAGGTCCTTTCACTGTCTGCTCGGGCCAAGCTACTTAAACCTTCCGTCGCGACGTGTTTCGACCATTGCAGAAAAAGAGAAGGCAGAGAGAGAGAGAGAGAGATAGAGACCAAAATAAGACGACTGCTGTTTCTTGTTAATTTCTGCCCTCGGCCTTCGGCTAGGAAGGAAGAGGGCGAACCACTTGGATCCCTCGAAAAACTTCCGTACCGGAGAAGCGAAACGAGTTCAAAGCGGGTAACTGGGTCGGAAACGGGTTAACGTTGAAACGATGCCCGGCGAAACACGTGTACGTTACAGACTCGACGGAGCCTCCGCCGGACTGCGAACACATTTCCTCCATCAGCGCACGGTGATCTGGACACACAGGGTGTCGAGTGAACTACGGAGCTCATGAGGGGTGCTATGCTCCACAAGTTGATGTCCGAAGTATCAGGCATTTTCTTGACCTAACTTGATCCTGACCTGACCCAACTTGATCGTGATCTGACCTAACTTGACCTTCATCTTTACTTAACTTGACCTTGGATCTTACCTAACCTGGTCTTGGGCCAGCATAGTTCCTATTGTGCATACCTAACCGAGACCTAACCTGAGCTGGTCGTCGAGCTCAACAAGCACATTACTCGACTTTGGTCAAGCGAGAATAATGAGCGTCAGGGACCTCATCTTGACTTTTAATTGAGTCCGCTGGACACGACCACGCCTCGAGCGAAACGTTCCAATTAATCTAATCGTCGATTCTCGAAATCCGCTTCCCGGTCCCGTTAAAAAATAATTGCACGCCCGGATAGAAACTCAGCCCGGCCACCTCTGCCGATTCATTAACGGCTGAATCGCGGCTATTGACCAATGGAATTAATGGCAGCGGAGATCCTTGCGGCCTGCCCACCCTCAAAAAGCTCTACTTTCTCGCGCCCCCGGGCGAATCCTTTCATTGCGCCGCTCGGCTCGCGTGTCTTCCGCGCCAGATTCATTATCGGTGGATCGCGCTTTACGATCGCCCCGGCGACAGGCTCATTCATTTCGCGTCAACACGGGGGCCACGGGATAGAGGGATGAACCGAGAACGACGAGAATCCCCGAGCGAACAAAAAGATTCTGGTTGGGGGGTGGAGGGGGGGAGCGGATGTTATTTAACTTGGACCATGGTTCGTGAAAGAAGAGATTAAATGTGGCTTCCTGTGTATCATCGTCGACGAGAAAATGGGAATGGGATTAATTAGTGGAGATCCTGTGCGCTTTTACTCATCTGGAACGTATTACTTCGCGTTTGTCGTGTATTGACGCAAGTGGTATTGGTCAACCCTGTGTCAGACCCATCGAGTAAGTAGTGCAGGTTAACGATGAATGAGACATCTAGAGGATTTACGAGTTACTTTGTCCCAGCCACTATTATTCGAGCAATAACGATGCTTTAAGCTCGTGGATGGTACAGAGAAAATTTTCATGCGTCATTTTTCCCCCTCTACGATCGGTAAATGGCCTGCGCTTCGATGTTAATACGATGTACCGTGTAAAATTCGCCAGGTTAATTAAGAGATACCGCTCGATACACGCTTATTACGCCATAGGTAATGAAATTCTAGTGCAGTCTATCGAGTTTCGTTGGGCATTATCGATCGTCGTATCATTATGCACGCCCCTGGGCTTCCCTCTGGACGATCCTCGAGCATCACTCGGCCGTCATGGCGTTGCCTTTGTAATTTTAAGGATCGTTAAAATTAACGACGTTTTGTGAACACGGAAGCCTGTCATAACGGCAGCGGAGCGTTCACCGTTTCCACCGCTTTCGCGAGAAACGCTTCTTCTTTTCTCGCGATCCAGAGGTTTCAATGAAACAACCTCCAGGATTGCACTGAACCACGCATTTCTGTCGGTTCCCTGTGTCGTTGCACGAATGCTATCCGCTGTAATGCTTCTACTCGTCGATTGAAGCTTTGTGCAGACCTAGCCCATTCCTCACCTTCAGACCCAGCCATACCTGACCTTCAGACCAAGGCATGCCTGACCCGCAGACCTAGCCATGCTTGACCAGATTTGTCCCAGTGCTTGACCATCAGACCTAACCCATGTCTGACCCCAGACCTAATACATGCCTGACCTGAATTTAGGCAAGACGTGAACTATATTTTAGGACCAGGCTCGGCCTATGTCTATTTCGGGATTGACCTGAGCTACAGAAAACTTAATTTGAGCTTCATCTAGACCTAATCTATGCCTAGATTACATTCTCATAAGTTCTAATATTGGTCCAGCTCCGGTTTGAATCCGGTCTAACCTATACTTGACTCATGTTTTGGTTGTGACATAACCAGGACATTATTGTTATCCCAGTTTAATCATATTTCTGAGCGTTATCGAGATTTAACTCATATAAGAACCGGAAGGAAAGCAGAACCGGTGTGCGGTAAATAACGACGTTCCTCCAACGTTTACGATCCTCGCGAAAAATCACACTTCGAAGTTTAACAGTCTGCCGCATGAACTTCCACGGAAAGGATGTTCACGAACTTGTTCCTCTTCTGTAGGTGGGGGTGGTAATCCAATTTTTTCGGACGTAGCTTCGAACTCCGCGGCACAATCATTTCCGAGACATCGGGCTGGCATTTCTTTAACGTACCGGAATGCCATCGGTCGAATGAGATAGGGGATCACTAAATCCGTTGATTTCAACTATCCGACGGGTTTCGAACCGTTCGAACGATGCTCAAAATTTAATACGATCGAACCTTTTACGAACTTTCCTCATTCTACGTGATTCACTTTTCCCTTGGACGCTTTATTCGAGCGCAGTTCTTCCCTAGTATAAAATCTTTTTAACATAACTGCTGCGACGTGGGTCAGACTTATGCCTGGCCTTTGTTTCTATCCGTTTTAACATATTTCATTACTGGATTGGATTGAAGTTAGGCGACTAGGGTTCTAATTCATATCAAATTTGGCTCGATTACAATTAGGTTTCTCCTGATGTCTGACCATTACTGGCTATTACCACTTATAATGCACGAAAATTCTCGGACGAGCGGAGCCATTTCTCGAATGTCCACCAAAAATTCACGGTTTAAAAATTCCATATCAATTTCCATTTTCCATCAGCGTGAAGTGGAAAGGGGCGGAGGGGGAGCATCCAATGAAATTAATTCGTCGAGCGAACGTAACTCAGGATCCACGCGTTCGCACACATAATCATCAAGTTGGCGACGGTGGTGGTGAGGGGAGAAAGTTAAACAACGGTCGGCGCTGTGTGTAACGTTAATACATTTCGCGTTCCGCTGCGAATTAAACGCGGGGACCAACTTATTCGAAAGTTCCGAACTAAATCGCATTTCCCATCGGATACGCTGAGGCCGTTCTTAATTCGTGGCGAACGATTCAATGGGAACCGGTAGGAGAGGAATGGAGAAGGAAGTTGCTGCGGTCGAATAAAGAGGATTCTCGTGAATGCTGCGCAATTATTATTGTACACCACGTTCCGTGCCGTGTTGTGCAAGCTGACAAATTGCGCGACTTCGCGGTTGCGAACACGAATCAATTAACGTGGAACGCTCTTCGTCTTCCTGGGAGAACGACATTTCGCAAGATTCGGAAATTTTCAGAGCTGCTTGGGCTCGTACGATTCGCTCCAGGATTCGGGATAGTTTCAGGTCTGATGAATTCGGAATCTTTTCGAAGTGATTGCGTCGAGCATCGATCAGTACAGATAGGTCGATGTTGCGTTTAGAACTGGGTTTGAATCATGTTAGATTTGTGTTTGGACAGTATTAGGTGTTAGGTATGTGTTTGGACTTTGTTAGGTGTTTTATATGTGTGTTTGGGCAGTGTTAGGATATGTGTTTGGACGGTTAGGTTGCCGCAATATCTGCAGGAAAATTCAGTAAATTCTCTTCGGGTTACTAACACGTCTGAATTGGAACAATATAGGAGGGTTTGGATCCAAGTCCCCGTTTGGCATTCCGAGTGTCACGTCCGTCTACGTCCGGCGCCGCAATATTTATACGAAATCACCTGAAATCCGTGTCAATTACACGTGGTGCCCGATAATTCCGGCCGACCTCGGGCTCGATTCGAACGGATTCAATCGAAACCATTGCGGCTGCCTTTTTATAAATTCGACGAGACGACCGTATTATGCACGTGCTACCAGCTATTTCCGACGAATTTGCCCGGGATTTAAGAATACACCGGCCGGCCCCGGCTGAATCAATAAATGCCGGCGGATGATAACACGACCTCCGTGGTGAACACTGCGAGCGCGACCTTTTTTTCTACGACCCCGCGAATGGAAGCTGAACTAACAGGGGCAGTTTGGTACCACGCAAAAATTGTGATTTTCTTAATACTCTGCAAGGTTGAAGAAGACTTCGATAGAAGCATTGGGCGAATTTTTAGTTTTGCCGATATCTGATTCTTCAGGGTGAAACATCTCTTTAAACTTTAATGTGGCTTTCTCTATTTTCCTGTATATCTTGGAAACTATAGGAGATACAGAACAACTGGTATAGTGAATATTGAGTAGCATCTTATGCTTTATAAAAGCATGTAATAAAATTGTTCAAAATTTATTTGTTTATTAATTTATTTATTTAAAAAACAAATTTTTAACCATTTTATTACGTACTTTTACAAAGCATAAGATGCTATTGATGTTTCATTGAAACAGTTTTTTTATATCTATTATAGTTTTCGAGATATAGCGGAAAATTTGAAAGGACATATTAACGTTTAAGGGGTGGTTTCGCCTTCAAGAAATTAGCTTCTATTGAGGTGATCTCGAATCCCGTTTTTACGGCTCTGTCTGAAAACGAAAGACGAAGATTTCGACGGATTCGCGTCGATTCGAGGAATTTTAATTAGCTCCGTCCACCCGCGTTATTATAGATCGTAATTGAATTCCAGCACAATGGCTCTGGCGATCGGCCGTCTAACTTGGACCGACCCTTCTTCTCAAGTCGATTTGTTTTACGTCGATGAAAGGCCGGTTTAAATCCCTAATTGTCGGAAAATTCGAGATTTCCTTCGACTTCGACGGGGGTACCACCTCGAAAAAACATCGACGAGGCCACCACTCGTTCTTCGAACGTGGCACCGTAAACACCGGGGGAGTTTCCGTTCCCGTGGCAAACAACGGGATTTTCAATGACGCCATTATATCCGCGCATCGATGTTTACCCGGTAACTCAGCAAACAGAGAATATGCTTGCGAGTTTGTCTAAAAACGTGCAGGTTCTTCTCTCGCTTTTAATTAAACGGACCAATTAGTGATTCGCCATTTTTTGTTCAATTGGAGGTTATTCCTGTGAAAATTAGATGTGTCTCTCGTCATTCTCCAAGGAAATACCGGTAATTTTCAAGTCTCGAATACTCATTTATCCAATAGGGACAATTATTTCGTTAGATACATAAATATATTACAAATATTGCGACGTAAGTACACGGAAAATCATTGAAACGAGTGACTTTGACGATCCAAAAGCCGAAATAGATTTGAGGAACCAAGATGGCGGACGAGACAGTCCACTCTACCATAAATAATAATTTATCATAAGCTTGACATTATCGATATATTACAAAGGTTAATATAACAACAAATATAATTTCTAAAAGTATTACAGTCTCCTCTCAATTATCGCCTGACTTATTCCTACACGATGATTGTCCAGGCTTATCTCCCCACTTTTTGGAAGTTGGTCTGAAGCATTTCTCCCTATAAGATTATTGTCCCGGCGCTGACCCGAGTTCTGGACAATAATCGAATGGAGTCTGTACTCCACAAAAGAAACGGATCAAAATAAAATAGAGCGATACAATTGGTCGCGACATTACCGACAGAGTAGCCTGCCTCATCGACCTACTTATCGACCGATCGCCGCCATTTTGTTTCCACGCATAAAACTGTCCGGAATCAATTGATCCAAGCATGCATCTACGGAATCATCCTAAAAATATCATCTCACTGAGCGTTATCGCGATAAATGATCGATGGATCGCGACCTCCTTTGACTCCAGATATTCGAACGCCACTCTTCGAGGGTCGACGCTCCACGCAGGTGTTCCGTGGCGCCAGATTGGAAATTAATTGGAAGAGGACGCGAGTCATCGGCGCGTGTCTATTACTCGACTCGATGGAAAATCGTGATTACAGAGATTGAATTTCCCCCGCGGGAGGTCCTCCCGATGGCCGCGGTGTTCTTTTCTCATGAATTATAAAAACGTTAACCCTGGTCGACGTGTGTTGTACACGAGCAACCCATTTCGGAATTCCACAACAAAAGGGGAAGTCGGTTGAAGCCGTTGGCTTCCGCGTCGACCGCATTCGACGGGGTACGAACGTTCAATTTCCGACCGTTTCGAGGCGACTCGCAATTTTCCTGGCCCCAGGGCAGATACAGCGTTCGCGACGATAACCATAACTGGAGACGAGTGTCCCCTGGGGGGCTACAGAGAGAGACAGAAGGGTTCTATGGCGCGCTGACGCTCCGTTGATCCTCTAAAGACTCCACCGTACTTCGCCACGGCTACTATATTACAATAATTTCAGACTTTAGGAGACGCCTGGCCACGTTCACCCTTCCTTCGTCTCATAATACGCGCTGTGGCCCCGTATACCCTGACACTATCGAAAGTTTAGAGGCTGTGGGGCCTGATAGCCACTATAGGAGACACTGACACCGTATATGGGATTTCATTCTTCTTTTTTTCCAAGACTTATTTTATCGGTCATTTAGATTATATGGTGGTGTTCGGATATAGGTGGGTCGAAGGAAGAGTCAAGTGATGGCCAGGGTTGATTTAGATGAGTTTCGGGGATAGGTTCAGGTTAGATTAACATAATAATATATAGAACATACATTAAATATGAAGAATTATTAATTAATTAAAACGTGTAAGCAACCCCAGTGGCCCTATAATTGTCACCTCAAAAATGAAAGTAATTTTTATACACTTCGACAATTCATTTTGTACAACAAAATACCACATCCTACTTGCGTAGTGCGTTTTTGGTGCTCGAATTGCAATTTAATTTTTCAACATTAATTTCTATAATACAAACATGTATTTCTTTATCTTTATATACAGTTCCAATTTAATAATAAAATTGCTCGTGCACAATTCTTTCTACATATTTCTTTATGTAAGTAAAATAAACAAACTGGCAGTATTATGGACGCTGGCAGTGATCGGTACCTTCACCCTATACCAGGTATACATTTTTACCTGCCCAGAACCGATATAGGTACGTATACCTCTTACGGACCGAAAGGTTGTTTGTTTCCGAAAAATTCCACCGAAACGCCATGCCACGTCCGTATGAATATTGACAAACTGTCGGGCGTAGGGGGAGATCGTGGTTAGTATCACCTTGATCCCCCGTCAGAACGGATCACAGTTGATCTACCGTGGTCGGAGTGGATCTGACTGAAGCTCCGCTACGGAAAAGTGTGTGTATTTCGAAACGATATTTTAACGGGAACCGGGGCATCGCGTGTACTTGTTTCAGAGGACCAGCACGAGTCTGTGGGGCGAGTGGATGGGCGTGATGCACGGGGACGAGGTGGAATACGTGTTCGGGCATCCTTTGAACACCTCGCTGACCTACAGCAACAACGAACGGGACCTGTCCCTCAGGATGATCCTCCACTTCTCGAATTTCGCCTACTTCGGGTGAGTTACATACTCTAATTACATGATGTAACATCGATACGGATCGAAATAGTCATTTCGACCACATCAGTTCGTTCGTACGAATAGTGTCATACGATCCAAGATGGCGGCGTTCATTACCTGATTAGTAGACCACGAATTTTATACGTACACGGCATACAAAATTGTTTAATCGTTACTAATTGCGGTGAATAATGTTAATTTGGATCGAAATAGTAATTTCAAGCACCTCAATTCGTCTGTACGATTAGTGTCACGTGATCCAAGATTGCGGCGCTCCTGACCCGATCAGTTGACCGTGGATTTCGCACGATTATTTAAAATTCAGTTGCAATCGAGCGTTTAATAGAGTATAACGAGACTTTTCTGTAAATTACCCCATAAAATTCTGTATCTACACGAACATCCCCCTCGGTTTACCGATCGCGACCTCGATTTTTAGGCAGATTTAATCTCCTGTGGTTGCCTTACAATTACGTTTTAATATTTAATATATAAAAATAAAAAATGACGATAACAGTGAGAAGTGTCGTGTAAGATCGAAAAGTGCGATTTTTCTCGGTGATTTATTCGGGCAGGCCACGACGGGATCGAGAATGGCCTGAGCAACCCCGGATCCCGCACGATCCAACCGATAAACTTCACAACGCTCGACGTTACGACAGAGAGTCGACGGATATTCATTCGACGGGAGACGGTTAACCTGAAAGCTCGATTGTCTGGCACCCGTCGATTCTCCGTCGGTTATTTTAAGTCGTGGTCGTTTAAAATTGCATTTCGTATTCACCGTCCAGCCCCCATCCCCCCCCCCTTTACCAGTTTGATATATAGCTTGGTTGAACGAGAAGGTAGCTCCTCGAGAATTCCTTCCACGGAGGAAGATAGTCGTAGCAACAAATTTGACTTGCATGGAGGAAACGCCCGTTGAAAGCATTCCCTCCTCTGGGCCCGTCCGCATACGAAGCGACCGATTATTTGATTGCGAATTAACGACCGATCTTTCGCACCCATTTACAAGACACAGGTCATATAACGTTTTCTCTGAACTTTTTGAGCGCTGATTAGGACGAATTTTTCCTTTATTCAAGCATCTGGACAATTTAGTCGCTGAGCCGCCATTTTGATTAATTTGAAGGTCCGCCATATTGATCAATCTGAACGTCCGCCGTATTGGTCAACCTGAACGTCCGCCATATTTGATTTCGAAGCGAATCGCAAGAATTTCTCTCGATTTGGGAATTGTTAAATGCTCCAGTTTGTTTAAAAATGATTGAAGATGGAATGATTCCAACCTAGAAATGATAGGGAAGTTCTTATGTTGGAGATTGATTAATAATTTACCGCGCAATCGCGTTCCAAATTCGCGAGTCGGTCGAGAAGTCGAATAAATTCGTGACGTGTTCGTTGTGTTTCGCGGCAACGATTAAATATTAACGACATGTTCCCCGTGGATTTTCGATCTGGGTTAACGGGCAGCATTCAGAATTATTTAATCGATCGGATACAAAGTGCCCGTGATACGTCGCCTGGACATCACAGTCTATCAATCCACTTTTCTATCGACGGTTTTATGGACTGAGAGCGTGTCCCCTCCAGGCATCGATCTCTTCTCTTTTTCCTTCATTTCAACGGGCATTCAGCATTAATTATCGTGACCTTTGACCTTCTCCCGACCAGCTAGGTGCCGTTTAAAACAAGGTCAAAAGGTTTCTCTAGCTCTTTTAGTCAGAAAAAAAATCACCTGTTTTCGATCTCGCGTGAAGTACACTCCCAGCCATAAGTCGCAAAAAAATGAGGTTCGAAACGGAAATGGAATTTTCTGAAGCATCAGTTTCACTAATTCATTGTGTTCTTAGATAACATAGTGATCTTGAAGTAGTTTTAGTAAAATAGTCGAGATATTTCTTTGTCCGTGTCGACTTGTGGACGAGAGTGTATACGTCTTTAAAGTGGGATCAAAATAATCCTATAATTGTCTACGGTCCGAAGAAACTGCTGATCCGTCTCGTGATTAATCGAGGAAACGGAAAATCGCCACTGAAATATTCATATAATTCACGGGGGAGACAACCAGCCACGCCGATAATAATTAATAAACTCCATCTGGGAGTACGGCGTGTGCTTAGTTTGTTAGTGCGTTGTTAATAATTTTAAACGAGCCTAGTTAACTGGCTTACGTCGCGGTGTGTATAACTCGGATTAATTATCGACGGACAACGCCTCCGACACGTTGTCACCTCGCGTCTGGATCGTTTAAAATCATCCCCCTGATCAGAGATTGTCGAAAACAGATTATCAAATTGTACCGATTCTTTCACACAATTATTAATAATTTTATAAGTAGGTGTATGTACGTTCATTACGATTAGAAGAATTTTTTACGACGTTACCAGATTATTTGTGCTTGACTATACCATTTATTATACCTTCTGTAAGTACCTATCTATATGATATTTAAACGTGAACGAATCGTTTGAAATTATTTTCTAGAAAACCAACGCGTGAGGAGTCTGAGTGGCCGCCATATTCGAGGGACAAGCCACAGTATTTTATTTTCGACGCGGCGGGGACCTCGCTTGGCAAAGGGCCCCGGACCACGTCCTGCGCCTTCTGGAACGAGTTTCTGCCCAGGCTGAAGGGCATACCAGGTACATAAATATCAACATCACTGATTCGTCTAAAAAACTCTCCCCCCTGTTCCCTTGTTAGCACAAATCCCACTTATCTAGCTGAGGCTCCATATGACCCTTTATACTTTTTATCAATTTTACCAATTTAATTAGAATGATTAATATTTTAAACTAAAATTGAAAAAAAATTAAAAATAAGTGGGAAAAAAAATGTTTTCCTTACAGTAAAACGATTTAATTGTTTTTGATAATTTCACAAAAAATTATATTAGAAATGGAAAGCTCAAGGTATTTTTCAGTAACCCCAGAAAGCCGATATATCGACTTTATGGTAGTAAAAGGGTTAAATTCGTCTCAGAGATGAGTGGTCTTTAGTCAAGGATTAAACCTGGCACCTGTTCCTTGCCGTCGATTTAATATCACCCGACGTTTTCTTCCCTACGACAGCTTGGAATCCCCATTTTTCCCTCGTTTCACCCCCCGACTGTGGTCGACCCTCCCCCGATAAATAATTCAAATCCTATATCGACCAGATTTTCCCATTCCAGGGGGCCCTCGCAGTGTTTCATTATCCCCCCTGTGTTGCGTGACGTTGCGTTCCGGTACGCGGTTGTTTCCCCGTGCACATAATTCCCTGCTTCTGTTTATTCGAGATCGTTCCGGATTAAACCTATTGTTTGGTCGTATCGAACGCTCGACCGTTCCACTATCCATCCCTCTGACCCTCTCCTGTTCTACGGAAAAATCGTTTCCGATCCAATCTGTGTCCCCAAAGCTCTCTCTCTCTCTCTGTTCGAATACATATTCCATCGTGGAAATCAGAATTCGGGTCAGGGTCAGAGAGTCGGAATAGAAATCGGACCAGGATGGATAGGACATCTTGGAATGCAATTTTCCGCGGATGGTCGATCCTCTTGGGAGGCTGATTAATCCGTGGAAGATTGCTTGACCGCAGGAGACTCCGCGGATCGAGGATTAAATATCAGTGAATCTGAATACGGTGGTCTGTTCCATTTTTGGGGGGGGGGGGGCTTTTAGGAATTGTTTGACCAGTGCACAATAGAATTTACTACCAGTTGATATTGATCGGTGGTTTTTTTTTGAGATTGTTATTGTAGTGGGGAACGATCCAGTAAGGGTTGTTAATGAAAATTCTTAAGGGCCATTTAATTCACGGCTTTAATCTTTCGTGGAGAGGAAGAACAGCGGACAGCCATTAGAGTGTTCACAAACCGACAATTTCCTCCTCGGCTTTTAATTAACGGGACACTTAATTCCCCTATAATCGGATCGGAACGACCGGTTCACGGTTTCTTTTAATAACAATCCTGGTGGTTCGTGAGGAGACTGAGGGAAACGAGGGTGCAGTTTACACGGAGAACTGGGGAACACAGTCGCAACCGTAATTCACTTTATTGACTTTCATTTAATTTGATATTGTTCGATCGTTACTTGTGAATCGATTGATTCATAATATTCATGAATTGATTGTTCGATTCATAATTATTTATGAATTCATTTCACTCGAGTGATTTCAACGCACGAAACCAATATGGCGGCGATCAGTTGGTGAACGGATCGATAAGGCAGATTACACGTTATCGGTAATATTGTGACATATTGTAAATTTATTTAATTGCAAATAATTATTTAGACTTCTTACAATGTATGCAATTTATAAAACGTGTTTTTTTTTCTCAAGAAATAACTGAATTGTAGTTATGGTAGGTCGCCACATTACCGACCGTGTGGCCTGTCTCTTCGATCCGTTTATCGACTGATCGCCGCCATATTGAACCCATGCGACAATCTTTATGCGAGTTTTTTTATGCAACGACCTATTAATTACGATACATTCGTGATTGCAGAGTTAAATACGAACATTGCACTTAACATGACGATACATAATTCTTATAAAAGCATCAATTAACACGTTTACTGCCGCAATGGTCACCGGTGACAAGCGCCATATTGATTCTGCGCGATAATATGGCTCGCAACCCACGAGAGAAGTACAAAACGACGTTCAATCCTACTCCAACCTCAATAATTATGACACATTCACAGCTACACAGTTGAATAATAATATGACACACAAAATTACAGTACACTGTTCCCATGATAAACACGCGTTCATTAACCCCAGCAATCTCCATTAAATTACACGACGAAAAACCTTCAATTTCGAAACAGTAGATACCATTTACAGGCTTGTGAATACAATAATTAGCACTCGAATGATTGCAATTCCAATGATAAAACAAGCTCGTAAAATTCCGCCCAAGAAAAAAGAAAGAAATATAAATAAAGTGGTTCCACACTTTTGGACGCCAGTGTTGAATCTGGATCGCGTGACTCGGGGCCATCATCAATCATTTCTAGCTAATAACAGTCTTTCGCGAACTAGGATCCATAGATTAACGCGATTCTTCATAAGATATGGACTCCCTCCAGACAACCTGTTAATCTCGCGGAAACGATCGAGGCTCTGATTTTTAATAAGATCTTGTTGCTTGTCACGCTTGCAAATATTTGTTCAGTCGGTTCGACTAAAGCAATCGGATCTCTGGGGAACTCCTTTCGGGATCTCGAAAGAACCGGTTGCTCATTATCCTTCCGGCGATTTTTTTCACCCCCGTTCGTCGACCGACGCGACGCAATCTCGCGCTGGATTCGCCTCGCGTCTAGCTCGGGGAATTACAAAAGAACTCGGGGGAAAAAGCTTTCTGCGTTCCTCCGTTGCCCACTGCTTCTTCTTTTCGGAGCTCATCAGCGGTCGAAATCACGACAAAGAGAATACGAAATCAGACGGGTCTGATGATTTAAGGCGTTCGAATATTTATAGGGGTGGAAACGAATTCCCTCGGGCCTGGTGAATCCAATTATATAACAGGCTGCCTTGGCTGCCTCGAGCGAGACAATTAGAGGGAATTCGGCATCAATTAATTGTAATCAAGTCGAAGACCAGGGACGGCACTATGTTTCCTTTTGATTTTTAATGATCCCTTCGACCTGTCAGAGTGCAGTTGCATGCAATTTGTTCGAAGTTGTTGAGTTATTACTAATGAAAATTCATAATTTCGGACACGAATATTTAAAAATTAAAATTTTACGGAATTTTGAATTTTGTGGTAGAGGTTTTACTACCATTGAGAAGATAGTAGAATTTTGTACTAGAGGTTTTACACCACTAGTAATAACACACAAATAGTAGGTAATACAATCATAATCCAAACACAATCCAAACAGAATCCAAACAGAATCCAACCAGAATCCAAACAGAATCCAAACAGAATCCAAACGGAATCCAAACAGAATCCAAACGGAATCCAAACAGAATCCAAACAGAATCCAAACAGAATCCAAACGGAATCCAAACGGAATCCAAACAGAATCCAAACAGAATCCAAACAGAATCCAAACGGAATCCAAACGGAATCCAAACGGAATCCAAACAGAATCCAAACAGAATTCAAACACAATCCAAACACAATCCAAATATAATCCAGGTAGCAGAAGTAATCCAAAAAAAGATCTAATCCAACACTGGCAGTCGAACTGTTACCCAAGCTCCTTTTTCTTAACTTAAGACATTTTCTGTGCCAAAAGTAATTCTGAACATTACGTTATGAATCTCGACCAATTGTCTGTTCCAGACCCAGCTCCAGAAGCGTGCAACAGCGCAGTGGCGATAGTGTCCGGGGCGACGTCCGATCACGGGAACACGCTGACGATCACGGTCCTCTCGTCGATCCTGGTGTTATCCAGGGTCATTTAAACCACTCGAGGGACACGTGTCACGATCAATCCTTTTTCCCCCGAAAGCCGACAATCCGTTTGTTTCGAAACAACCGCGCACGGAAACTCGTTTCCTTCGATCATTTCCCGCGCGGTCTTGTCGAATACGTTGTTGGATCCCCGTCGATCCCGATCCGCGCTCACCGAAAATTTTAGTCACGAGTGATATCTCTCGATCCGTGATTCGCCGCTAGATCGTCGCTTTTTCCCTACCCTCCACACGTATAAAACACGTGATCCTTCGATCTTCGACGATAAAAAATAGATCGATTTAGGCGGAGGTGGGGGGAAACGGGATTTATGACAAAAAAAGAATGTAGATCAAGTCACGTGGTCTTCTGGATCTTCTCGGACGGTTGAATCTTCTTGGATCAGGATCGTTTCCATACCCAAATAGGACATGACGGCTTAAAGACGCCCATTTTACGGCTGTTTTAGGTCTAAGGCGCCTTTAAGCCGTCTTTAAGGCGTCATGTACTATTTGAGTGATTGACTCGTCCAGTGATCTCGTTCGAAACGGAAAGATATTCGATTAGATCCGAATAAAAATGACCGACCATGGTCCAGTCGAGACAATTCGAATGATAATCGAACGAGGAAGGAGTGTGACGGTCTGCATAAATAATACCGTGAACCCCAGGCAAACAGAATCGATAACCGCCCGGAAAAAACGCGTTTCTAGATAGAGAGTGGAGGGAGAGACCACGCGTAAACTGTTTACGGCGGCTGTTAACCACCTGTTCGCGGAATCGATGGCTCGCGACAGAAGTTTCATTAGTAAAACGCAACAAGTGCTCACCGTTTTACATAAGGCAGGGGGGAGGGGGGATGGTACGATCCCGGGGATCGCTTGGATCGCGTCCAGGAGCCACGGGACACGCGATTTTTCGTGATCCACGGGACCAAGGCTTGGCCTCGGAACGAACTGTCAGGTGTTCCACCTGTTCCTCGGTGATTGGGGATCGAGACAATAGTTGTTTAACACTAGAACTACCAAAGCAGTCGAAACGACTGGTTAGTACGCTTTTATAACGATAATTAAAATGTTAAAACAATGCATTTTTTCAGATCTTTAATAACTTTTATTGCAATATATGAGTAAAGAAATTAATTAACTAATAAATTCTTATTTGTTACTTTTATTGCAATATGTAAGTGAAGAAATGAGTTAACTAATCAATTTGTACTTACAACTTTTATTGTAATATGTAAGTGAAGAAATGAGTTGATTTGTAAATTTTTATTCATAATTTTTATTGAAATATGTACGTGAAGAAATGAGTCAACTTTCAAAGTTTATCGTATTTATCGACGTACATCGAGATGCAAGTTTGTTGTCGGTAGTTCTAGTGTTTAACAGCTTTCTAGAGTCGAAAGATTATTCAGGCGGTACGATATCTTGAAGGACTGGTCCTTTGTGTTTGTAGAGACCTGGAGCTCAAAAATGGAAGTAGATAAATTCAGAATTATTCCGAAAACAGACATGACAAGTTCGTAGCGCTTCAAGCGCGCTGTCTTTCAGTGGCCTTGTTCACTGGACGACGGAAAAATCGTTTGGATCCAGTGAACAAGTACCTACCGCTTCTGAGATTTTCTTTTCTTCTCGAGGAAATCAAAGGACATGAAACTTCTCGACGAGCCATCAGCTTCCAAGATCCCTCAAGATTTTATCTCGAGAAAATCCAATATCCCTTCAAATTTTATCTCGCGAAAATCCAACATCCCTTCAAATTTTATCTCGAGAAAATCGAAAATGATCGTCCTGAAAGTGGACCGTCTCTTAGAGAGAAATCAGCTCTTCGTCTACAAGGATCGTTCCCCGAACGGTTTAAGGATTCACGGTCCCAGGGATTCGACGGGTTAAGTGCAGACCGGTGTCGAGGACACCTACAACGTAGTCCTGTACCGTTTGGAACGAAAAAGGAGGTTGGAGAGCGGTGCGGAGAAACTAGGAGTCGCGTCAGTTTCCCGAGGAATTCACGCTCCGGTTGCCTGACCCGCGAAATTGGACGCACTTCGCCCTCTCGCACGGGTGACTCCTCTCTCGGGGGCTGCTGGGGGGGAGGGGGATCGTTATAAATATATTCCCTGTCTCGGCCGGATGTGTCGGTGGGTGTCCTTTGACGGATGTATATATCCTTCTCGTGGTTCTCTTCCGCGGCTACGTTCGTTGAGACTGGGAAAGGTTCCTCTGGATCCTTGGGATGAGATTACCGGACGAGAAATCCACCAGACACGCGCGACTTCTTTGATCTGGCCGGAAAAAGGGGATCGAGGAGTTTTCGGTGGGCCAGCTAGGAGACGAACACGTTGACTGCCGGGAGTATCTTTCACTGCTTCGTTGAAGATCGAGCGTGAATGAGTACCGTGGGGAATAGTATAGTATAAGGTCAGGCAAAGTATTCTGTGGGGTCAAGCAGGAAAGGAGTTGTTAGACTAGTTTGTGGGGACACTGAGGATCTTCTACGCCTCGTCGAAGATCCTAGTGAATAGTGCGCAGGGTCAGGCAAAACGTTATGTTGGGTCAGGCAAAGGGGAGTTATTAGAGTGATTTGTGGGAACAAACCTCTTCAAAAATCAAGGTGAATAGATAGACTAGTATGCAAGACCAGGGAAAGTGGGTTCAAGCAGAATTAGGGTCAAGCAAAGAGAATTAGTTAAATAAAGAAATTGTTGTATAAGGCCAGGCAGAGTGTCATGTGGGGTCGGGTATAGTGTTATTTAAGGTCGGACAGAGTATTATGCAGGGTCAAGCAGAGCGTTGTGTGGGGTCGGGCATAAAGTCATGTGGGGTCAAGCAGAGGATATTTATCAGAATGTCATGCGGAAACGTTGGACATCAGAATATTTCTTAAGATTGTTTCGGCCTCCCATAAAGAGATAATGGAAGACTGAAACGATCTGGGAATGTTTGAATACCGGCAGTCAACGTGTTCGAGGGGCACTACGATCCAGTCGATCGATCATTTTCCCAAAGGACCAGGAAGACGGCGGATAACAACCTTTGATCTGGACTACGAAGATGGGCACAGCTACCATGACAATACCGTCGGTGAAGTAGAAGTTATTATTGTCTACTATCTCTCTTCCGCTTTTGAAGCGGACCAATTTAAATTGCTAGAAAATACTTAAAACGAACAGAAAAAAAAAGAGAAAAAACACCTTTGTGAAATAATCGACCGGGAGATAGAGAAAGAGAAATGTAATCTGTCGTTTCTAGGTAGAGAACGAGCTCGATGAACACGGTCTTTAGAGTCCATTTTTTGGACTGTGTGAATATATATTGTATATGTATAATCAGTCCAGGTCAAATTCAGGCGACCCTCGAGAGTCATTTGAATGGTCGAACGTGGGCGCGTTTCATGGTACTTGTTAACACATTCGCAGTCGGATTTAAATAATTGAATAAATAAATATGCAGCTGGATATCTGTTACGTATGTATAATTAACTCCGTTAATGGAAACAGTTAACTTTTTATGGTTTTCACTTTGAAATGTTACAAGCAAGGTAATTTAAACGAATGTGTTTCGACTGTTTAATGTTCGACATTTGTACAGATTAAGTGAGAAACAAATTCTCGTTTTATTCGTGGCGTCAGAAAACCGAGAATGAAAATGAGATAATATTCGACACTATTAACAATTGTACTTGGTAATTTTTTGAAGTTTATTGTTACATATGAAGGCATATCTAACAATAATCTTCAATAAATTACAATTGCGTTTCTATAAGAGAGAAATTTTCTTTAGTCATCAACTTAGAAACTTAATAGTAGATCATGTTATTCGTCATCCAGCTTCATACTTGTTTATTCTCACAAACCTCGTCTCTCCTTGCCATTAAAACACGAAACCATTAAACGGAATATAAATTCTCCAACGAACGATCTATCGAGGTCCATTAAATCAACATGTAAAATAATTTTATCTTACCTCCGAATCTATCGACTTCCTCGATCATCTTCGAAAAAAAAAAAAACCAAAAACAAAGCTGCGAGTGTGTTAAGTAAGAGTGGAAAACGCATAAGAATCCTTGGTTTATCTCGATTTTCCGACTTTCCGCCGACCCTTTAAAAAAAAAGTATACGCAGAACGGCGTCACGAGGAAAACGCAAACAGGCGTTAGCCCCCCGGCGTGGCGAGAACGAAATGATTTCGACGTGGTAGTTTCGTTGTTCGCCGTGCTTTTTGTGTGTTTTTTTTTTGTTTCGTCTTTCGTTTCGCGTCTCGTTTTCATTGGTCCATTCTACCGGCTGGTGGTAGAGTCGGTCGGGCGTGGAAAGATTTGCTTTTTTTTTTTTTCTTTTTTTATTTTCGTGCTTGTTCCTTTCGGCCGCCAGAGACATCACGAGAAAGACAAAGGAGTATAATGGCACCTCGTGAATTTAAACACGTTACAAAAAAAAAACAAAATAGACACTTAAGGGATATACCATTTAAGCGATGATGTAAATATACGTATACATATTATACATATGGATCTATATAAATATATATATATATATACATATATAAATGCGTCAGGTTGTTGCTAGTGAAGTGACATTTATATTAACGGTATTACTACCAATAACGCCACGCCAACTGTTTGTGGCCTATGACGTCACAGTCTCCACTGGTACTTGTCAAACATTCCAAATTATCGAATTTTGTTACATACAGGGTGTCCCACCTAACGTGAGTCCCTTCAACAAATTCTCAAACTGATAACCATCAACTTCGACAAATTATTTGCACTAATTAAATTTATTATTTAAATCTACTTCCTTAGATTTCAGGATTTTTCGTACTCAATGTCAAATGAAGGTCACCAGATTGGTCTCGACCTCAATTATTCCCATTCAAGAAAACACCTTAGAAATTCCAGAAATGTGACCTTTATAAATATTGTTTATTATTTAATTTAAAGTTAAATATTTCGATTAGAGCTCACGTTAGGTGAGACACCCTGTATATACATATCAGAAAATCCCCAGTCTAGTTGTTAGATTTCCAAGAAATTGATTCTTGTTAGGAGTGTACGCTATAATTCCGTGGACCTCAGGATTCAGGTTTCATAAATTCCACGTCGTTCCACTGGCAGCAGCCTGGCCCACACGCTGTATATCGAATCAGGCGAGAAACCGGTCAAGATCGCGACGTAAACGTGTAAGTAAAGGGTTTAAGGGCACCCAGTGTAACTTCGCTCCGCGAGCAGTAGGTCCACGCAGTGACATTTCTAGACGATACGATTCTACCCGGCTATAAGATAGACACATAGATATATACATATATATATATATATCAGCTCGTTCGAAGGCGTCGCCTTGTGATTCCTCGATCGCAGAGAGAACCGTAAGCGTTGATCCCGCGATCGTTCCTCGCTAGACAGCCACGAAAACTCCGTTCGAATCTCTGGAATCTTCGAATCTATTCTAGTGATTCGAGGATAAAAGTTTTCTGGATCCAGGACAGGCATGGATCTATCATTAATCCCTTACGAACTTGGTCCAGAGATCCCTCGAAACACGTGCAACAAGTCTCACGAAGTTACCAGAAAAGAAAGCCAGCTTACCAATGAAAGATTCGAAATTTGAGCGATCGATGAGTAGAATCCTTGTACTTGGATGGAAAGGCAAAAAAGATGTCTGAACGAACTTAACGGCGGGTGTTGGGAGCAAGCTCCATTCGCCTGTCCCGCGAGGAACGGTACGGCGAAACATGAATCTTCCATTTCGTACATATCACCTATATAAATATATCATATAGCGAGAGAGAAAGTGTGTTGGAATTCTATTGACAGAGAGAGTGGGAGAGAATGATCTTCTTTATTCTAGTTAGAGAGTGTCGATGCGTCGTGTGACCAGAACGTGCACACACACACTATAAACAAATGGAGAACAAAAAAACGCGCATGTAAGAGAGAGAAAGAGGGAGAGAAAGAGGATTTGGTATTTTGATTAACACGAGAACATATTTTCTACCGAGTGATAAAACGTTGGCTCTAGGCAGTATCGTGTCCGTCACAGGCTTCGTCGAGAAGCTCAACGATTCGCGGAACACGCTACGAGAAACTCGCTGGGGTTCGATTCCACGATACAGAATCCGGGGAAGTGGATCAGACCTAACCGTGGAATACTTGAAAACTTGGAAGAGTGTATCGTTGACGGCGATGATAGGGTAATTCGATCTTTTTCAGTGGTTTGCCCCGGTGCTCTTCGATCCGTAAGCCGGATCTAACCGAGATCCAACTGGAAAACTGGGTCGTACGTAACTCTAAAACACTTTAATGCTCGTGGAATCTTTGTTCGGATGTGATAGAAGGATGATTCGGGATTTTCAGTAGTAGAGGTCAATGGTAACCGCGGCCTAATTTGGACCTAATCCATGTAAAATCGGATATTAAGTCGTACGTAACTGTAAAGCACTTTAAACATTGTGGAATCTATGTTGGAACATGATAAAAAGGTGATTTTCGGATTTTCAGTAGTAGAGGCCAATGGAAACCGAGGTCTAATTTGGACCTAATCCATGTAAAATCGGATATTAAGTCGTACTTAACTGTAAAGCACTGTAAACATGGTGGAACCTTTGTTGGAATGTGATAGAAAGGTGATTTTGAGATTTTCAGTAGTATAAGTCAACAGTAACTGACACCTAATTCAGACCTAATCCAAATGGCCAATGGTAATTGAACCTGACATCAAGATAACTCCAAGGTCGTTGGAGTTCTATAGAATCTTGATAGAATGATGGTAGAAGGTTAGTAGACTTTTACCAGGAGTTTAGGTCAACGACAACTTGACCCTTGTGGAGAGACCCTCGTAGCGTTTACCGCGACACGAAATCGACGTACCTTCAGTAGAGTATATTCAGGGCCGTATACGCTTCTTCAGCGTCCAACGCACCCCTCTCATTAACGATTAAGCACGTCCTCACATATCATTAGCTAATTATCCACGCGTCTTGTCGCGAGAACTTAATGTTAGGATTAGTGCCTCGACGTGAAACACGCTCGGCCTGTCCACAGAGGAAACCGTGTTCTGTTTCAACGCGTTAATTAATTAGTTATAATTAACATAATTGAAAGGAACAAAGAATCTCTCATTTATCACAGAATTCTTTGCGTTTTCGTGTAACCTTGACTTTAACTCGCGCCTAAATCCAAGTGTACCACGAACCCTTTTCAGACTTAATTGGATACTAATTCGGGGCTATATTACTATGGAAAGGAGAGTGAATCTAGTTTTGATCAGCCTCCATATAACGCGTCGAGTCCTTGGAAGCCCGTAACACCCGGGGACAGGTCAATATTTGTCGTTAAATCGTTGGTTCCTGTGCGTGCAATTTATTAGCGCGTAATTCGGTCGCGATCGATGCGTTCGCCGAGCCGCGTCCCTGCACCGAAACACCGTGGATATCACCTCGCCGCGGGAGCTAAATTCCCGGAACGTTTCGCTTCCCGTCGAAGCGTTATACAACCCGCTCAACTCTTTCACTGTCTGCATAAAAATTTATTTTCAATCGAAACGCAACCAATGGACACGATTCGCCGGCGTTTATTCGCTTTCACCTGTCGTCGCCTAGGCGCGTGGTCCTCCTATGCCTATAGCGTAGAGCCCCTTAGCAGACTAGTCGACAAAGAAACTATATATTATATAAACATGTATATTTTTCGCTATACAGAGTGTCCAAGAAATAAGGGACGCCACTTTAGAATCCGACGGAAAAATACGATTCTGAGTGAAGGAAGAGAAGTGGAATTATATTTAACACATAGGGTGCCCAAAATTGTACATTATCGTGTGGTGAAATACGTCCCTTTAAGTTTTTGGTTTTTAAAAATGTATTATCTGATGGTTAATATTCCGTTATTTTACCTGTTACTGTACTACTAACCACAGATACGGTGGCTGAGTCAATCGTGACCCATATCGAAATCTCGTAGCATTTGTTTCGTTATTGCGTTAACGGGCACATGAGTATTAAGGTCTTAGTAGTCGAACTCTTTTTACAACAGTAATTTTTTCGTCAGATTGAAATCTGACCTCCTTCACTTCTGGGACACCAGGTAGATTTGCTTCGGAGCTCGACAGGCCTAAAAAGCATCATCGATAGAAAACGGAGTATTACGCTTTACATGCATCGTCGTGATTCCGAAATTCTCGTGAACCAGGGGGTAAGGGGTTGAAATTAAGTTAATAAACGAAATCCGACGAGCTTAAAATACGAGATTGGTGAAATTAATTGGTCGAAACGAGTCGACATTACTGCGCAAAAAAAAAAACGAACAGAGAAGGGGTGAATCGATCGGAAGTGGCTGGTCGGGAACAGAAACATTTCGAGGGTGGTTACGAATAAATAAAAGAAACGATACAGATGATCGAAACTGGCGCGAGCGGCGTGGTCATTTCGATAATTAAATAACTCGATCGCGCGTGAACGCGTTTTCGTTTTCGTTCCGTTCCGATTCGCACGACCGCCGCGGTTATTCCAACGTTTCGACCATCGTTTCGCGTTGCACGGTTGCAAGCGGGGTGAAAGCCAATCCCGTGAAATTTATTCCTATTTCCCCTTCCCTGCGCCGATTGGCCGAGTAATTAAGAATTCACCGATTTCCGGTCGGACGATCCTCTCTTTGGGTTTGCTCGATTTTTCATTAAGAGGACAGTCTGATTTGGTAAAAATGTGACTTTTTTTTTGAGAATTAATTACAAGGAATTGAATACACATTGTGACCTAGCACCTTTAGAAATCCTGGAAAATTTAGCACTCTACAGGCCCCCAATCTAGACAGAAACTATTGAAAAAGAAGCAAAGTCAAAATTATAGAAATGGCATCTGTAAAACGGAAAATTTGAAAGAATGAGTTATTTTGTTTTTTTTTTTTTTTTTTTTGTTAAAACAAGAGTTTCTACAGACTCACGCGTAGGTTCAGTTCATAACTAGATATTTTTACATATCCTTAATTCTTTTGAAATCCATTTGAACCTCCGTTTTTTTTTTTTTTTTGCGATCACAGAGAAAACATACTGACCACAATTTTTGTATTATTTTCCTTGTAATTAATTCCCACAGAAAAATTACATTTTTACCAAATCCGACTGCCTAGTCCCCTTAAACGACACGCCCCAAGAGGATGAAAAACAACACCGTAGATTTTGTTCTGTTGTGATTTTTTTTCTCTTGTTGTTGTCTTAGCGAAAAGAGATTAACGTGTAGTGTTCGTGGCGAAGACGCGGATGAAAGGACGCTGCCGCACGCCTTGAAAGCGCCCCTTTGATCGTTCCTGCGGGGCAAACTCGGCCGAAGTGGGCCAACACTCCCCCCCCCCACCCTCAGCCACGGGATTTCACTGTGAACAACACACTGTTCCGAGGCTTTATTTTACGAGGGGGAAACAATCGCCAGGGAACAAACCATGTGATGTACCTACTCGAGTTTTCTTAATTGCGAAATCACACCTTCCTTACCTTCGTCAAAGTGTCACGAGATCACAGAGATGGGCGGTGTCGTGTCCTTTTCGGGGCGGTTCTGTGGGTTAAACCTGTTGACTGTTGTACGTGGAACGTGAGTAAGTAGATTAGGTAGGTTTTTCACGTGGTTAGGGAGGAGGAGTTTATGTGGATGAGAGACGTTAATCGATATTGTTTATATGTTGGGGAGGAGAGTGGTACTCTGGTCTGTGGGTGGAGCTGAAGTTTGCATGGATTTGACATTGATGAGTTTGGATATTGGATTACCTTGGGAATTTCGAGCTTGCTGACCTCGAGAAGTTGAGAATTTGTAGGCGGGGACAATCTGGATGATGTAGGCTTTGTGAATCTTCCAAGTTATGTCCCTGGAGTGTTTGTAACTTTTGTCCTTTGGAAGTCTTTCGTCTAGTGGTCTCGAGGATCCTGAATTACTGAGCTTTTGTTCCGTGATATTGTCGAACATCAGTCTCTCGAAAACTTGGTACTTCTAGAACTCGAAGTCTTCGAACTTCTATCGCTCGAAAGCTTCAACCATCGATCCCAGAAAAAAAAGAATTCTCTAGCAACCTACGGCAGATATTTTAATAATTTTCGAAGGATTACAATATCCAATCCCGCCCATCTCTAAGCGAATATCGTCGCATATTTTTTCAGTAGTCTCGTTTCCCATGTACATTCTCCCCCGCACTGCGTCTCTATAAACCTGGAACCCTTCTACACCTGCCGTAGAACCTCGAGAACGTTGTACGCTCGCGCATTCGCGAAAACGCAGAAACGAAAGGAAGTGCTCAATTAAAGTCGTTCATCTTCTCGAGGCTGGCGGAGACACCTACGGGTGCTTTAGTCGCTTTCCTTAAGTCGCGTATCCACGTGAAAAAAAAAAAAAAGAAAGTAAGAACATTCCCTCGCGGAGTAGACATTAAGCCACGTGTCTACTTGAGATCAGACTTTATTACGATTTCATCCTTGAAATTGATATTATCATCCAGTCGATTTTGAGTTTTCATCCGTGGTTGATAGAATCAAACTCTGTCGAAATGAAAATTCTCAAGTGTGGACGCGGCTTTACGTTCTGTATCGCGAGGAATCTATTACCCATTGGTGGTGGTGGTGGTCGACGAGTCCTCGGCTCGTTAATCGAGAACCCACTTACATATTGCGAATAGTGAATGTATGTATGTATATATATATATACAGTATATACTGGGTGTCCTATTTGGTTTCAAAGTGTCCCTGGGGTTACCCACCTGTCGAACAGAAAACGGATGAAAATGGAACACCCTGTATAACGATGAAACACGTGGACGTCTAATATACATATACATGCACACATGCATTGAATTTTATATATTATATATATTATATGATGATATATATTATATGTATGTATGCATAACACAAGTCACAACGCGTACATCGCGTTTTCGCTTTAAAAAGAGAGAGTACTGAGAGAGAAAGATAATGGAGTGACGAGGAGAGATGCTAATTTAAAGAGGAAAAAAAAAGAAATATAAAAATAAATCGAAAAAGAAAGTGTGTGCGCGTGTGTACGAAAGATAGAGAGAGAGAGAGAGAGAGAGAAAGATATTTCTGTGAACACTGTGTGTGTCTCGCGTTAAACGTTGTTAGGTTATACATAAAGATATTATAAATGTTACACCGTTGTACGTAATGGATTACCGGAGGAGGGCAAAAATGGAACTATGTATAAGAGAAAAATTAATGTAGTTAACGATGATGAAAAATAAATGATACGGCGATTACTACGCGACGGTAGAGATTCCATTCCCTTAAAGCCCCTTTTTCTCGAGATGGACTCGTCGTTCAAAGTAAGTTCAATTGCAGAATAATTTTCGTAGGGACCTACATATAGAACAACTTAATTCAAACCCCATTTATAATGCAAAGGATTTAATTCGGAAAATAGACGATCGGCGAACAAATGAGGTAATTGAAAAACACGATGAAGTTCATATGTTTTTCTGCATTTATTAGTCGAAACTCCATATCCAGGGTAGGAATTCCGACACCTCCGATGGACAGGTTCAGGGATCGGATCCAGGGAAGGCACATCGATCCTCGGAGGCATTTCCGGTACCAGCTGGAAATTAAAGTTGTACGTCGCAGCTGCGACTCGTCTTTCGGAACACAGAGCCGTAATATCGAAACCCCGATGGCACTGAATGAAAACTGACATCGACACTACCACCCCCTTCCCATCCCGAGGGATGAGCCTGAGGATGGCTGGTTAGAGGGGTACTCTTTCGATTTTATCAGGTTTTGCAGTCGGTTCTTTTCCCTTCGAACTGTTACATGTACCAATAAGTGGTTCGCTGGTTCTTGTGAAATAATGTATCCGGTTCGAAATAATTAAAAAGCTCTATGGTACATCGACAGCTATATCATCCGTCGCCATTTCGACTGAAAAGAATGATGGGAAAAATATTCTGTATTCAGACTGTATTACCATCACATTCAAACCATAGTGGATTACGAATATTAATTTACAAACAGTGACGAATTTCTGTAATTTTTATTTGTGCAACGACTTAACAAGGAAATTCCGCCGTTTCGTGAACAACATGATTTTTCTTGACCATAACAGTGAATAACAGGTGATCCAATGTTCTCCCGTTCGAGATTTCGTCGCGCGTGATTTTTCCCGGAACAGTCCCAAGGCTCTAATAGCAACGATTACGTCACTAGCCCATTGTGCCTGCGTAACTCGTGTTCATTATCGTTCAGGCGACAAAGAACTATAAAGTCGACACGCGAATGACTGGAAATTCCACGAAGTATCGGGTCGAAAATGAAAACAAAAGAAAGAAATAACTGTTCGAAGCGCGAATGTAATTTCGGCGGGAAATTCAAATCGTTTACCGTCTTGTAGTTGCTGCTTCGGGCGCCACGTCAAGATGGCGGCGTGTAATTCACAAAAGAGAAATTCGCGGGGCACGTTTTCGCTTTGAAAATATTCCTCGAAGACCCCGCGAGGCGTGAATTTGCATTCCAAAGTGCACTGATGCGAACGTGCTCCTCGAGAAGCGGCAGATAAACGGCTGGCACACGATAAATCGGTAGAAACGTGGGCTTAACAAAGCGCTTTTAACCGTGAAATATCTGTTTCGTAATTCGTACACAAGCTTCTCTTGTTTCATTCAAACTGATTATGTATTTAAATTAACCTGGGATGACGAGCTAAGTCGTCACGTGGATTCAACTATATTAATAATAATAACAGTAATAATAATTTATTCTAACGGGCGTAAAACCGTCGAATATACATTCAAATAACAGAAAGAACATATTAATAAAATTAAACTTAATCATAATTAGGATTAAAACTAAATAGAAGAAGAAAAAACAAGAAAATATGAATATATATATATTTCTCGAAAATTATTAGTTTCCTTATTTATTTATCATTACAATGTCCGTAGTAGCGTAAATTACTGTGGTAAATTATTTATATTTTCTATAAAGTGAATCACTTTTTATTACTGTAATTCATCTTTAATAACGTCCATATATAAAAAATAGATATATTCCTGAGTTTTATCTAAATGCTAGTCCCGGGCCAAGTCCTTGTGCTTCACTCAGCCCGAATCATTTTTACGGCGTCGAGAAGCATAAAATTTTATACAATCGAGCACTAATGGCATTTATAATGTTCCGTCACGTTGCATTTCGATTTGACGTGCCAGACGATATTTTCGATGGAAAGATCGTCTAAAACTATTTATGTATATTTTTTTTCCGTCGAATATTCAGCTCGAGCGTTCGTGCATAAACTGATCCGAAAACTATATATATATATTTTTTTTTACGTCGATTCGGTGCATACGCGGCTTAAAGGTCAACGACGATCCGTTTATATTCGAAGCTTCGATACTCCTTGAGAACGCCATAAAACTAGGCGGCTTAAGGAGAATATCAATCTGTGAGAAAGACAAAAAAAAAAAAACTTTCCTCGAGCGATAATCAATTCACGGAGATGGAAAGAAACACGTCGGAGCCTAGCTGTCTGCCAGTTGCGCGGGATCGACCGGACCGACCGTTCGATACATTACGAGAGCTTGGGCCCACGTTCTGCTAGAAGCTTGTGGTCACCGAGTATTACCAAACGGCTACGATCGATAAATAACAGCTGATACGTGTCCGGAGTGTCTACTTTCCCTTCGATTTACCTACTTGGTAATTTATTGGACGGCTCGCGGAGCGACCGATGTGTCCGAATAAGAGTTAGGGTATCCCCTAAGTTTGGGTAGGTACCGTTGAAAGAGCCATCGAAAGTTGTTTATCTGTAATAATTTCTAGACGTCTGAAATTGTTTAAAGTAGACCACGTTACGACTAACAGATAGAGTAATTTATTGTATGGCACACGGGAGGACAAGAAATGTCTTAGCAAATGATAAGACATCCCCTGAGTTTGGGTGCCGATGAAGGAGCCATTAAAATTTTAGTTTCGAATGATTTCGTTAAATGTGATATTTTATTTATAATAGAGTAATCATGAATAATAGAGTTATTTATCGTATGGCTTTAGGAGGGATCTATATGTCTCATCCCCTAAGTTTGGGTATCGTTAAAAGTGCCGTAAATGTGGAGTTATTAAGATTCAGGTCTGTTAAACAAAGTCTATTCAACATTATTTTCGTAATTATCTGTATTTACCATCTGGTAAATTAATATGGCTCGCGGATGGACCAATGTGTCTGATCAAAAGTTAGAGTATCCCCTAAGTTTGGGGCATCATTTGAATATTTTCGTTCCCCGCGATATTTCTCAATATAAAATTGTGTACGACAGGCCGAAAACTGTTGAACAAAGTATGTTTGACCTCGTTCTGCCCATTATCTATGTTCCAGAGGCTAAGTTTCGACCACGATAGGACGTTGAACGTCGTTTCGCGCACATGACGGATCGCTCCTCGTCAGTTTTAATTAATACCCGCGATTGCTGAATTATTTTCCCCTGGTAAAACGAATTACCAAGGTCCGTGTCCAGGCCCCACCCTTCCTAGTTCTTGAATCGACGCGATTATTCAACCCCCGAATAATTATATCCCTTCATTAGAGGAGCAGAAGCTCCCGCCTACCAAAACTTTCCCTCGTTCTCCCCCACCCCCTCCCCGACTCACCCTGGTCGCGTTCCGAAATTTATATTCCAGTCCACATCGGCGGAAACTGTCGTTAATCTTGTAGCGCAGCATCCAGCCGCATTAATTATTAAAACACCTTGGTCCCGAAACTTGCAGCCGGACGCCTTGAACTTCTCTCTCGTCGCTTTTGTAGAGAGAGACTCTCCCTACGCGTGTGAGTCACTCGACGGGATGATCGATCCGTGGACCGTTAACGAAAACGCATATAAACTGTACGATTCTTCATTGAAACGCGCGATTCCCCCTGCCTCGACGAGAATAATGTTGTCTTTGACCCTGAATCCTAGTTCGGACCTTGAACTTCTTGGTCTTCAAGAAATTCGGATGTATACTCACTTGAATCGTGAGTCATCTCGTAACGTCGTTGATCTGAACGTAAATCTTCGAAATAAAAGGCGTATAATAAAGTGTATAATGGATCGTTCAACTGCAATTGCCTGTCCAGAGGAGATAAAATCCATCTTTGACCCTGAATCCTAATTCGGACCTTGAACTTCTTGGTCTTCGAGGCGGTGAAATATGCTCCGTATGAGCCATGTTGTACCGTAATCGATATAAATTACTGAGAAAATTGCATAATTGATTGTTGAACTGCAGTTGATGGGAATGGAACGGAGAGATCGATATCTGACCTTTAATCCCCTAGCCCGGACCTTGAAGTTCTTGGTACCCAGGGGATCACAGAGTTTGCACGATTCACCGACCTCTCTGCTTGACCGAGACCCAATTCTCGAGAAACTGTACATACTTAAGTTACGATCAGATGTTGAGTATTTGTATAGAAGTATAGTTCTCCGACCCAGAAAATTAGCTAAGAATAAATGAACAATTTGAATCCTGATTTAAAACTAGTCTAGGATTAATAATCGATGAATGTTGATAAAAACAATTCGATTTATAGTCATATTCAAATTATAGCAAGAACTTCAAAATTCGACACTTAACTTAGACATTATCCAGGCCAATACAAGACCACAGTATGAATAATCTAAGTTCTAATGTAGACCCAGTCCAGATGGCCCTAGTCCAAACGAAGGCCTAACTATGATGAAGGATGTCACAATCTGGTCTTTGACTTCGAATCCCAAAGCATGTTCACACCAAATCAAGACAACAGTATGAACAATCTGAACCCAAATGCAACCCTGGTCCAGGTCTGGTCTAAGCCAAAGCAAGACCCAGCAATCATCGAAAGTGGGGAACTTGTTCAGGAGAACGACCCAAAATCTTCTGCGACCAGAATAACACGAATCCTAATGCAGTCCTAATCTTTGACCTCACTCCTATCGAATACCCAAACCATCATCTAACGGTGCCAGAATCTGTGGAATCCCATTACCAGGTAGCTAAACTCTGATCAAAACAGGCGACAACCTCTCCCTTGGCCTTCAATCGCGGTGACATTCACCCTGATCGACGGTCACTCGTCGTCCCCACCATATCGCCACGGGCAATTACACCTCTATAGGCGCTGGTCAGGTGGAATATAAAGCCGGCGGCGCCGAGAGTGGACAGCCGTTTAGCCGGTCCGGTCCCTGGGACCGGTTCTTTTGCGTCCGATCGCTCGATTTCCGGGTGTTGCTCGTAAATTGTGAATCCGTCAACGACACAAAGTACGTATTCGATAGTTCGATCACGATCTATTCGACGGCGGTTAGATCCTTTCGGAACTGGGTTGAAGATCGTTGCCAGGAATCGAATTTCCCGGAGGAAGCTGAGGAAAATGGCACCCAAGGGACTCGCGATCCGGGTCACGTTGACGTTGATCGCGGCCTCCGTGGGCCTCGCGGATAATACCTGGCCGTCCTGCGTCGGAAAGACCATCCTGAGTGAGTATCTAGTCACCACTAGATTCTAGTGGATCAGGACAGCTGGAGACGACGATTTGTGACCGAGTTTTCTCGGTAGAGACCGGAGAATTCTCGGGGGAAAGTGGAGAAATTAAAAATATATTTTGAGGGTATTGGAATAACTGGATGTTCTAAGAAAATTATTTATTTCGCAAATGGCGGGAAATTTGAACGATTTTAAAGACTATATTTTATGTCACTGATTTCATTTAAATATTAACACTCAATAATTAATTCTGGCAGTAAAGTGAAATAAATATTGCAATGCAATATTACAAACAATTTCGTGTGATTAAATAACGTGAATTCGAGATCCTCAGTTTAGGAACCAATAAACTAATAGGTAGTACAAGAAGAATCTTGTCAGTTTTTTCAATAATAGCGTTGTTTTTTTTTAAATTTCGCCCTCAACAGTATACCTTGTACAATATTACATAATTATTCACAAAAAGGAATAATTTCTCGAGTGTAAGAATTCGCGGAAGTAACCCTGCCCGTGGCCGCCATCTTGGATTTCAAGCGCGGGTGATTCATCTCTCCGCGCGGCGATTTGAATAATCTTGTCGGCGTGCCACCGTGATCCCAAGCCCGCGGATAAGAACGTGACCAGACATAAGCGGAGCGTTTAACGAGTCTCGTTACTCGAACAACTCGAACCAATCCGTTCACCCCGTCACGCGTCAGCCGAACAGCTTTTTCCATCAGCTGTAGTCCTCCTTCATTCATCATCCTAATCTCTGCCAGACAAGGTTGGATCCTCGATCATTCGAAAACGCCAGTTCGTCGAAGCATCGACTGATCCTACACTCCATTATCCGAACGGTACATCGACACTCCGTTATCGAGACTGTAAATCGACCCTCTATTATCCGAACATGAGCGATACGAGTTTTTGTTCCTCGAGTCACGGGATACAAGGCTCTCTTATCCGAACGGTTCGTGGACTCTCCATTATCCGAACACAAAGCGACATGAATTTCGGTCCTTGAATCTGGAGACACGGATCATTGGAGACGGCGATTGGCTCAGTAACGATCAACAACAATATTTTACGTACACGTAGTCGTTTAAGACGATATACACGAATTATAGCGGTGCCGGTGACCGGGTCAGTCGAGACCCACGACATGATAGCAACGGTTAGAGATCAAATAGGATACTATACTTTCATCCAGTGTCAAATTGGGTACCATACTTTCATTACATTTGTTACTGTTATTAGCCAATAGGAACGCAACGATCCACTTCGTCTTTCGATCGCCATTATTATGGCTATTATGATTGTTCAACCGACGAACAGTCGTTTTCACAGCAGGACAATGAAAAAAATCGAGCAAAGTCCCCGCGAAATCGCGGCTGGACCGGTCGAACCGGATTTCTAATTTATTTCCGGAATTTCCGTCGTTCCATTGACCGAAGCCATATACACGCGGCGGTTGTAGAATCGATCCCAGCGTTAGACGGGAAGCGTCGTCGAATGGGAACGAGCCAGGGCAGGTCTGAATGGAGGCGTAGTGTATATACCGAGTGTATTTATTTAACAGGCCGCCGTTCCCACGGAGAATCCGTTTTGAAACGCTGGGAGGCCGCCAGACAGAATGGAGTCAGCAGGTGTCGGCCGTGGTCGTTACGTTACCCGGCCAAGCCCAGTTCATTTCCGGTGGAAAAAGAAAGAGAACAAGCGGCCACCGTCCTCTTTAGCACCTGATTAATTCCATCGAATAATAGCCCAACAGTCTCTTCCAATCGGCCCTGTAATTTGTTATTCGGGGCATTCGATACCAAAATGGCGGACCTTCTCGCGACAATCGATCGGGAACTAACGACGATGATTCGACGAGAATACATAGTTTGTACTATTAAGTATACCGATCAGTAATTCACTGTGGTTAAAATAACAATATAGTATAATTTAAATTCAGTATATCTTTCCTATTTTTCGTTCAGTCAATATCACGTAGTATGTTACCGACGAATAATAGATATTGTTAAAGTAACATATATGTTCGAGTTTTCAGAACATAGAAGTCTATAAAGAAAAATCTAATTGCTTAATTATCGATCCACATAATAATATGAATATTTGAATGTTTATAGAATCACGTTGGTTAAACGAATAGAAAGGAAGGCGTGAAGAATCTTACTAACGAGATAACACGTCCTCTATCTGGTTAATGGGTTACGCATAACATGTCCGTAGACGGTGTAGAAGATTGTTTATTTACCTTTGGATAACGGGTGTTTATGTAAATTGGACGTTTTAGCGGCTGCTTGTCTCTCTGTTTTTTTTTCCCGCTGCGATCGGTGTCGTCGAATTTATACGAGAAACATCGGTGATACATAAATACAGCAGGGTACTTTCAATTTTGTAAATGTCAATGATAGTGAACCGTCGCGATTAAAGTGATTGGTAGACAGTTCGACGCGTAAATATTTACATTTCTTAATAGTCGGAACGCTTATACACATCTTACGTAAGGTCTTTCTAAGACGTTTATCTGGAGACGACTGATTCGCGGCTAATGGGTTCATAATTAACGTCCATTATTGCAGAATTATCTTCGAATTAAATAAAATGTGAAGCATAATCGGACGAATCCGTCGAACGTCGATTATTGCAGAATTATTTTTCGAGTTAAATAAAATGTAAAGCATAATCGGACGAATTCGTCGAACTTTCGCGCGATCGATCACGATACGTCTCGTGAGGAAAAAAAAAATAAATCGAGAAGAAACAGAATAATTTCGATTCGGAGCGAAGTCGTTTCACCGGGGATTTGAATATTAAACGAGACGAAGAAGAGAAATCGCTCGCGGGAACACCTGCGCCTAAACGGCTATATTTGAAGCTAATTATGGAACCGGCAATTAAAAATAGCACTGGAACCATTCCGTGTGTAACTGTAAACCCGGATAAGCAGTGTCTCGAAACGTCGAGATTTATCCTCGAACGGACCCAACGCAAAACTTTCCAGTCGTGTGCGATGATCCGACTTTTTCGCGTCTTTTAAGTAGAACTGGACTCGATTTTCAAGATGGCCGCCTACAATAAATAATACAATTATGCACAACAGAAGAACAAATTCGAAAAGGAAAGTCGAGATTTATCCCTGAAGTGGTTGACCAAAACTTTCCAGTCGAGTAATGGTCAATGTTTTGGGTGTCTTTTAACAACTGGTCTCGATTTCGACGACGAAGAATCGATTTAGAGGTGAAGTAATGAATTAATTGATAAAACAAGTAGGAACTCGGCACGAAGAAACGTGATTTATCCTCGAAACAGGCCGTCCAAAAGCTTCCCAGTTAGATAACGTTCCTTTTAACGAAAAAATTCCGGGCGTCCTTTAAATTCGAGACGCTGTTTCCAAGATGGCCGTCGGCTCGACGATCGGTTCGACGACTGGTAAAACGATTTAAAAGGTGAAATAATGAAGTAATGGATAGAGAAAAAAGGAAGAGGAACTGGTCGCGAAAAGACGGACAGGTTTATTGCTCCGGTTTCTCGTTCGGTTCGTATACCACGGCTGGTCTAGGAGAAGGGGGATTCTCATGAATAATTCAGACCGTACATTATTTACAGGGAGAAAATTGGAATCTATTACATTTCGATAGGAACGTCCCGTGGATCGATTCCACGTCTAAAAATAGCGCGTTCGGCCGGTGGACGGCTGAATGCGCGGGCCGCGAGACTCGATTACATTAGCGAATTAAAGCGGCAAGTTAATTACGGGAAATCCGTGCCCGGTCCGACAAGACAATCGGGACCCGCCGGATTATTATTATTCCGTGCGTTCCGACCCTTTTCCCGCGGCCGCCATTTGCAAATTTAAATCGAGCATCTGGTCCCTTTCGAAAGGACCATTCTATTTGTGGATCTCCCATTGTTTTCTACGGTTGTATTTTCTTTTGTATTTTAATTACAGTTAATTAAAGATTCGCTGTAATTCAGTCTGAAGACCGAGTAGCTCCAGACGGTACATCTGGAGCAATGTGACTCTCGGGGAGCGAGCGCTTATCGCGTAGGCCCCGCCCCCTTCCGTGTAAGCGCACCCTCGATGGAACTTCAAGCTCATTTATCTCATAAATGGTTAAGAAAAACCATTAAATAAACAAAATATAATAGAACACAAGGTCGGTATAAGTGGAAAAAATGTTTCTTCGTAAAATGAAAATAGTCGGGAGAAATTCGATTCCCTGTTGTTCCAGTCACCGACAGCGTGGAAATTTGCATGGAACTAAAGAGGGGATAGGCGGGGCCGGAACCTCGTTTTCGTCGGGGAACTAAAAGTTATTAAGGGGAAAGAATACGGCGGAACGAAACTTTCGCACGGAAAGACAGAGGGAACGTCGTTAGAGCAGATTCCCGGAAAAGTTTTCCGGCGAGTTGGGCAATCTAGCGGCCCGGGAAAACGGATGAAGGCCGGATTGGGGAGGTTGGGAGGGGAGAATGGGGGTGTGGCGGGACCACCCACAGCCCCAGGAATGGACATTCGATTCTCTCGGTCGCGAATTATCGGACTATCTGGCTGCATAATAAAGCGCTCTTTGCACAGTCTGCTCCCCCGGTATTTTCTTTGTAAATGATGGGCGGGCTGCGTTTTCGTATTCGTCGGTTCCATCCACCCTTCCGCGCGGACCTTCAGCTACCATGGAAGTATTAACAGTACGTAACCGGTTTAAATTCTGTCTCTTAATTCTTCTTCTTTTTTTTATTAAAATAAACAGAATGAATGTTATTGCTTGTTCCGTGAATAATATGGAGATTATTAAGGTCTCGTTTGGCTTCGTTAGGAATAAAATTGGAATCGTTATTGGATGACCTGTCTTCGAGACCAGTATTATTATATGAAAATAGAAGAGGGTGAAATTACTGTACTTTCAACAACGAATCAACGATTACCAATCAACAAACCTCCTCTAAAATTCACCCGTTGCCACCGTGAAGTCCTGTATTAATATTAAATTTTCACGTGAACATAATTAATCTCGCACTTATCGAACACACACATCGGAAAATGAGAAACACGCAGACGGAGCATCCATTTAAGGCAGATTCGAATCGCTTCCAGGATCCGGCGGCTTATCGTGCGAGGAGAAACAGGCCATCTTGGACGAGCATAATCGGCTGAGACAACTGGTGGCTCTGGGGCAGATTCACGGACAGCCGGGGGCCGCGAATATGAGGGAAATGGTAAGGGGTTGCTTGCTTAATCTCCTCGCTGCATCTTATTGCGATATTCCTGCGGCTCTTCGTTCCTTTTTTGCCTCCCGAGAACGTTAAACGAAACCGCGAGTTTCTTTACAACCCCCGTTCTTTGATCATTTCGCGGTCAACTATTAATTCCAAGTCAGAATTTTGTGCATAAATAGGAATACATACTTTTTTGGTTAATATAGTTACAGTTGTAGTAAGATTAAATGTCATTTAATGGTAAAATTAAATGTTGTTTAAATGTTATTAAACTCAAATAGTCATCCTAATGAGTTAGTGAGGTTATAATGGTAATAGGTAACTCACTGACCATTATTTCTTGTTGAAATCGATATTCACTTCTGTAGAGTTCGACGATTCATTGTAGCTTTTGATTTATGAATGGTCAGAAACGCGTTTTTAATTGAATATAGACACGCGCTAACGGTTAATTTCAAAAAGAAAATATGGCGACGCATGATAAAATCGTATTGATAACAATCCTTACAGGTCTGGGACGATGAATTGGCGACGATCGCTCAGAAATGGGCGGATCGATGCGCGGAGAACCACGACAATCTACGAAACGTCCGTACGTAAATTCCCATTTCGATACATTCTTCTCACACAGTATATACACTCCCACACATAAGTACTAAAATACTTATCGAATATGCAGTAAACGTCACAAGGCATTACGAAGTCGTTGAAAGTCCAAAATAAGTATTCTTAAGAGAACATTATACCTCAATGGAAAACACTTATACTACTATAAAAATCAAATATACAATTTGTACGAAACACATTTTCTTCGGAAGCACCAGGTGTCCTAAACTTATAAGCGGTACTGTACCCGAATTAAAAATTTTTCCGATGAGTCACCAGTGACCCGGTCATAGTATCCCACGAGATTCGATTCAAATTTTTCCTATTAAAATTTCAATTCTCTTATATATCGACCGTAGAAAGGTTCGCGGTTGGCCAGAACATCGCGAGGACCTGGACGACCAGGCCCCCGGGGCCCTATGACGGTCAGCCGAACTGGCGACAGCGGATCACCGATTGGTTCAACGAGGTGCAACAGTATCAGTCTGGTTACAGCGACGCGACCGGTCACTATACACAGGTAAACGGCGCGAACACTCGAAAGAATTACCTCGAAGGTTCGCGGAAGGGGGAGGGGGGAGGGAAGGTACGGAAAATCGAATTTCGCGGGAGATTCGGCTGACTGACTGAGTGCTCTCGAATTACTGGTTGCAGCTCGTCTGGGGTGACACGTTCCTTTTGGGCTGTGGTTACTCGTTCTACTACGATCCCGCCAGGGGCTACACGAAGAATTACGTTTGCAACTACGGGCCGAGGTAAGGTTACCGCACGGTAATCCAGAATAAAAATTTAGCAGTTCATTAAAAGAGAAATCTTTGAAAGTTATAATTTTAATAAAATAGTCGATGGAAATAGAACAAAATCGATTGGTTAATAATAAGTTGATAAGTTTTTTTGGGAAGGGAATTAGAAGAAATTTGTTTTTCACCGTTTAAGCTGCTGAAATTTGATTCTGGAACTGTGGGACAGTTTGAATTTCCCGCCGTGATTTGGTTATCGAAATATCGCACGGAGAATAGAGAATCTTTCTGTCATTATAGTTATTTAATTTTTCGTAAATATTCATGACTGAAAATATTCGATAAGTGTTCCACACCTGAATCGGTATTAGATTGTTGAAATAATATTAATTTTTGACGAAACTTCGGGAAAACGGGAACAATTATCGAAAAGTACGAGGAGGGAAATCCGCGGAACGATATTTCAGCTTTTCGACGTGATCCCGGCAACGACGCGAAAAGAAAACAGAATTCACCGGTGTATTGAATCCGACTACGGGGTGGTTCCATAAATTTTCCCCCGTTTCTCGAGTATTTCCTGTCAATCGGCAGCTTATTACTGTCGACAAATTGAACGCGTCGTCGTCCTCGTCTACAGGCCGCCGCTATTTTTCCCCGAAAACAGGAGAAAAATGTCCCGACACGCCACCGGGAATATTTATTCTCGATTTTTATTCAATCACCCAAGCCCCTCTCAAAAGTCAATAATATTTTAGGTTATGTTACAAGTAATTTCCGTTTCCCTTTTTCGAAATGCACAACGTTCCAAGATACTTTACGATTAACATTAATACACTGCATATTCTCGATGGTTATTCAACTTAACATTAGAATTCTCTGATTCAATATACCAGGCGTGACAATAAAGTTTCGAGAATAATTCATTCTGGGATCGGCTAAAAGGTTCTCAATCTTTCTTTGTTGTTACAGCGGCAACGTTCTTGGCTACCAGCCGTACCAATCCGGCCAGCCAGCTTGCGGCAGCTACGGGATGTCTTACTCGAATCGATACGCCGGACTTTGCTGTGAGTTTCGATAAATAACAATTTCGGCGTTTCCCCCTAACAACATCCTTCGCGAACTCTGGTCGACGTAACTCGAATTACCTTCCCGGTAGATCGCAGACGTACCGCGCGAAACATGCGTTTTTTTATTAACAGAAACACGAGGATTTCATTACAGTAGAACCTCCTGTATCCGAACTGACAGGAAGACATGAGCATTCGGATAATGGAACATTCAGATGGTGGAACGGTGGAATAGTAGAGCGTTCGGATAGTGGAACGTTCGGATAATAGAACGTTTAGATAACAGCAGGTTCGGATAACAGAACGTTCGGATAGTAGAACATTCGAATACTGGAACATCCAGAAATTAAGTTGTTCGGATGCGGGAGGTTTTACTGGGAAACAAATCTATTTCAGTACATTCCACGTGTCAAGAAATGCATGGACGTTTGCGGTCTCTTCGTCAGTCTATCTTCCGCCGCGGAAGCGAACAGTTCAGTCTTTGTGCTTTCCTGACATTTGTACGGTTTATAGTGATTATTTTACATTAATCCTCAAGTACCTTGTCAGACGGGTCGCTGGTGACCCGTTGATGAATCACCAGGTGACCGAAAATATTCCGGGTCACTATTGACCCGGTTTAGATTTTATAGTACCCAATACTTCAGAAATTGTTATTGTAGGTAATATTAATCAGAAAATTAATTGTAATATGTATTTAAAATTTATTCATCGATTTGCAGCTCGTGGCAGTTACTACCATTTAGGCGCGTACTGCGCGTACGGCTAGTACTCGGATGATTTAGGAAAATTTATCAAATAACGAGGATCGTGTCGATGGTTGAAGGATGGTCGTTCGAGGATCCAGAAAACATTTGTCGAGGATCAACTAGAGGGAGAGGGAGAACGTCGAGTTTGATAGAGACACTCTTCGCCGATCTGGGCCAGGACAGTGTTTCTCAGACGTGAACTTCCAACAAAGTGATTGTTTCTTCTTTGAAAGTGTTTTCTTTTTCCCGTAATGATTGCGTAGAGTGCCTCGTTTGAGAAACACTGACGTCGTTAACCTTTTCTAGTCTGCGAAAGATAGTCTGTACGTCGTAGCGTGTAGTTAATAAAGGAGAGCTAATAAAAGGATGATTAAGTTAACAGTTGGGAAAAAAAATTGCAGAGGAAAGGAGCGTGGAGAAGACAGTAATCTAGGTACTCTTTCCATGCATTCTACATCGCGTTTTCCCTTACGTGACCCTGGCACGTATAAATATTTACGAGGGTGAGAAAGATACGGTGCACGCTTTTTTCAGCGGTGGCACGTTGACTACGCTTCCCGTGAGCTGTTTCGATTAATCTCGACACAATGCGTACAATCACACACTTAGTTCCGTTTTTATAGAGCAGACGTGTCCCCGAAAATTGTTGTAAGAAAATTATTAATATTGTAAATATAGAAATGCATGTCACCGTTGACAATGATTGTTCTTATTTTACAATAAACGCGTACAATAGAGAATTGTTTATTGGTTTAGTCTTATGACTATATTGAGAAACAGAAGTTGTTGGAAACAGAGTGCAATGGAGAAATAATTCTCCTTGACCCCCGAAAATAATATGTGACGTCATCTACGACGAAACGTATTAGCTCGATATTATCTTCGCTTTAGAATACTTTACCGATGATAACACCGATTTCCCGAACCTCACCACGAGCAGGTTGTTACGAGTGGAGGCCCAAGGCAGATAGATGGAATCACAAGTTCCGCATCTATCCACCTTTCACAATAAACCTTATGAATAATTTAAATCTTAATTATCTAATACTATTTTAGCGCTACTTCTGTCCTTCGGTCTCGCTTCAACCCTACCAAAAGACTGCGCAGTCTATTCTATATGTTATGTATCTGCCTGCATTCTGCACTGCTTCCCGTGATACGCGTCTCGTTTAGTTCACATTTGCACAGCTCTTACACCGCTAAACGGGCATCATTCTTCTTCGTCTTGCATTAGATTCGATGTTTAAAGAACGTCGATTAATAATCTCTAACGGCTGGAAAACAGTAATTACAAGAACTTTGTTCAAATCACATTTATTTGAAACGATTGACACTGCATCTCGTCATGCCTACACCGTTTAGTTCAATTTGGAAAGCTCTTACATCGTTATACGGACAGCTTTCGTTTACATAAAGCACTCAATTTGTAGCTGAAAGTACGTAGATTAATCCACTGTCATTGAAAATAACAATAAACGGCCGGAACACTGTTAAAATCGCATTTAATCGCGGAATGCCACTATTTTTTCGACCGGTGGCGCCATCCGTGGCGAATCGGTGAAACTGCTAACCAATTATATGGCTAGCAGTTTCAGCGATTCGCCACGGATGGCGCCACCGGTTTAAAAAATAGTGGTATTCCGCGATTAAATGCGATTTTACCAGTGTTCTGATTGTTTATTGTTATTAGCAATGACAGTGGATTAATCCACGTTCTTTTAGCTTCAAACTGAATGCTTGATCAAGACGTAACTTGTCCATAGAACGTTGGAAGAGCTATTTCAAGTGAACTAAACGGGGTACGCATCGCGATATAAAGTATCAACCGTTGCAAATAAAGGGCGATTTTAACAGTGTTGTGGTCGTTTATTGTTATTGCCACTGACTGGAGATTAATCTACATTCTTTCAGCTACAAGTCGTGTGCCTGGTCAAATCAAATGCTGTCCATATAACGTCGTGAGACCTGTCTAAATATGAAGTAAACAAGGAGTGCTTGAGGTGACCCAGTGACTTCATCCATGTTTCCGGGGCTCTGTGATCCCGCGATCTCACCCCGCGGTGTGCCGGCGCCGCCCCAGAGGGTTCTATGACCCCACGGTCTCACCTCACGGGTCTCTGGTTTACTACACAAACAAACTACTGCCTACATGTTTTAAACTTGGGCTGTAGTAGTATCTGCAGAAACAACCATGGTTGCTGGGGTTATTATCCAATTTGTTCACGGGAACACGCACAAGCGTCAGTCCCAATTCGACAGTTACACGAGCAACATGCGACCGAGCTCGAGAGTTGTACGAGCAACAGCGATAAAGGATCACCTTTCAAATGTGTACTGACGCAAGCCATTTCAGTACCGTTCATTGTCCCGTAATCCACATGTAATGACAACAGATCGAATCCGGCAAAGGACTACTGCAAATTATTACACACATCTATCGCATACTCATGAAACATTAAACGGAAAAGTATATATTTTTTCACTTAACTACAAGACAATTTATTCTAAATGCATCGTTAATGGATTTCATTCGTTTTTATATCTTGCCTTACACTTGTATATTTGTAACAGATAAATTCAGAATAGATGTAGTTTCATAAGTAGTTTATCAAATCTACCTTTTGGCCGTTGCGGGAATGCCTTACCGTAATGAGCCATCTCGTGGCCGCGGGATTCCGGGAATCGGGTGACGTCACGGCGTGCGAGCGAGAGCGGTAGAGCGAGCCGCGGTATCGGTGCTCTCCGTCGGTGTTGACGGATGCCGAGGAATTTCGGTGGTCTATGGGAGGGAGGTGTGCGAGCGAGAGAGTACGGTAGAGCGTGCCGAGTATCGGTGCTCTCCGTCGATCCAACGCGCTAGTGAGTTGCGTCACTCAGTTTATTGATTTAGCCGTGTACGCCGTGTACCAAGGTCGTACCATCCCGTGCAGGTCTGTGCTTGCTTCCTCAGTTTATCGTGAACCGTCGCGGAGGGTGGTCGCGCGTCTCATACTCGTCCTTTCTCTTGTTACTAATCCATTGTTTGTTGCAGGCATTCCACAACCATCAATTTATTTACTGTTCATATTATTAATCTATTTACTGTGCATATTGTTGTGTCCCCTCTCTTGTTACTAATCCCTTGTATGTTACAGATGTTCGAGAACCATTGGCTT